>NW_015505487.1:1274104-1289222 GCF_001515645.1 Sinocyclocheilus grahami
ATTATTATTATTATTGTTAGTATAATAACAGCACACTTTAAGCTTAGGAGAGAGAGGATGTGAGTTAAAGAGGGTAGGGAGAAAGATTGGACTAACTGAATAATGGATAACTGTGACCAGAGTATTTCTACAATAGCTTCGATAATCAAAACATATTATTTCTGACTAATGCTGTATCCACTTTTCCAGGTGTCTTTAAGTCTAAGACAACTACCATATTGGCACAACAATAACAAAGTATTACTGAATGCACATTTAATCAACTTTTAGATTTGTCATTTTCTGTTGTACTCTGCATAACCTACGATTATATGTATACTGATTATGCATTAATCGGAAAAAAAGAAAGAAAAACAAAAGGAGTGCAGATTTCACAACTTTACAGAATAAGACTTGTTGTTATTGTTGTTGTTATTATTATTATTATAAGTTAATTGATAAATAAATGGTTCTGAAGAAAATTGTCATTTGGGCACAGAATTTAAAGTAAGGCGTACTCATTTTCAGTGACTTTGTATTGTACAGGGGTTAAAGCGAAAAAAAGCCTAAACTTTTTTTTCTGGGGGTTGCGGGAGTGGACACATACACAGGGTTATTTGGCAAAAAAAAAAAAAAAACACATTATTTGAAAATGATTTTCCTTGAAACTAACTAGTAACATATCTGCCCTTGCCATTAGCCCTTGACAGGCTCAGACTACAGATTATGGTGGGCTATTTGAAACAGCAATACCAGGAAAGGTTACTCACTATAATGCATACACATGTAACATTTAGGATGCTTTTGATATCAAGTTTTGCTTGTTAGATTTGTTCTTGACAGGGTACAAGATGACCTATAATTTAAAACATTACATTTCTGAAATTGTTTTGTTCAAAAGAAATAATAATAAATTAAATCCTAGGAAATGAATATAAAATAGGAAATACACAAAGACAGTTTACTACAGAAAACTACAGTTCAGTTCAGTTAACAACAACAAAATAAAATGCTCCAAGAACTGGTAACTTAAACAGGGTTCGTACAGATACTGCAAAATTAAATTCCAGGACTTTCAAGTGCTTTTCAAGCACTACTCTTTTGGTTTTCAAGGACTAAAATCAGATCTCACTTATCGCTTATAAAAATATATTGTTATTGTCTTTCAAATTCTAATATATAAACTAATAAAACAAATGGTACAAATAAAGTGCAGCACATGCAAAGAATGCAATGATTGTGGCAACTTTAATATTTGAAAGGATACTATGGCAAAGCTATCGCTTTCCTTATTCAAACTGATTTTTTTTTTCATGAGTATATGACTGACCTGAAGAATGAAAGCTATATCATACACTTGGAAAATTATGAGCTACAGTATATCACTGCTTATCGACACAAGGGGGTGTGACAATAAACTTAGCTCATGAGATGAGACAAAATGCATATACTTGGTTCAGTAGAACGAGACAATGCCTTTGGTCTAATAGGTTTTATTTCCAGAACATGATGCATGATGGGATTTAAAATACCGTTCCGGAACGCTATTCGAGATGGTGTGTGGATTTAGTGTGCATGAAGGGCACTGCGCTTTGCCGTTTTTAAAGTCGGCATGAAATGAATGATAAAGCGATTGTCTTTTTTTCTCTACTGTGACATCTATCCGAGTGAAACGGCATCGGAAATAAGAGGGCGGGACTTGATTTCGTTCTTCGGGTATTGATTGGATCGTTGGAAGTTGGGGCGTTGCTAACAAAATGGAGGCAGATCTGAATGCCATTTTGCAGTTGGTTGTGGGGGGATTTCTCACTGATTTCTCACAATGACACAAAACATACCTAACAGCGCGTGTGCGAGAGCGAGACTGCCTGAATGACTGAGCGCGTCCTCCATCAGGTTAAGTCATATTCATAAAAAAAAAATCGTTTGCGATGTCCTAAGAGTAATGTCGTGGTAATATACTAATATCCTTTCAATTTGTAAGGGTAGTGTACTCCCCCATGGCTTGCGTCAGCACTGGTCAATGCATTGATTTCTATAAAGTGAAACATCAGATTCAGTTTTTCCGCCTGTTGTTCATCCCCGCGTTTACCCCTCACGTCACTAGCTCCGCCCTTGCGCCATAGCTCGTGACCGGAAGAGAAGATGAGTCATTTTGAGGGGGAGGGGAGTTAGCGTTTTTGATTAAAGATTAAGATTAAAAGATTAAAAAATTATGAAGTGCACGGATAAATTATTTATAATACACACTACAGTATTCCATTAAAAAATAAGAATTTTCAATTTTGATTTCATGGTGACTTTAAGATCTGGGACAGTCTTGCTCAAGTGGCCAAGACCGCAAATGTGGGTATTTGGACCGATTTGGACAAGGCATATCTTATTTTCCCACGCCAGAGATACGGCACGGTGCCGGAGAACTTTAAGCCCTGATTGTAGTTTGATACGTCAGGTATCAGGATACTCTGAGCAAATAGACTTCCAAATGTATGTTGTATGAGGTTTTATGTTATCTGCTAGTTGGGACTAACAGGGCCATGCTACCCAGCAAAACTTGGTTTTCATCCAAGTGACTAAACAGTTGCTAGCAGATGAAGATGTTGCCATTTTATGTTTTTGTTGGTTTTGTCCATATTACCGTTCAGCTCAAGACAGGTCCCCAGATAGGCTACATGCACACATTTGTTTTGTATGATTATAATATGATTAGTTTGTTTAGTTTGATTATAGGATAGAACTGTCATTAGCTCAGTAAGACAATGGGGGAGAAAAAAAATCAAAAACTCTTAATTTTTAAATGATTTTATAAGTTTCAATCTGTATTCTGAACAGTTTTGAGATATTGAGCTTCAAAGTTTGTACATATACTTTGTAGATATAATTTTTTTTAAATAAAAAGTGCCAATATGGACAATGTAAACAAGTTGTCACAGAAAAAGAATATGTGAATAACTCAATTTTGACACAAACAAAGTCAGCCTACCTTTTAATTCCAAGGTGACGAAGTGTCCTATCATTTTGAGGAAGCTGTAGTGAGCTGTTAGTGAAAAAACACGATTATAATGGAAAACACGAATAATTGAGACTGGTTTGTGTCTTATATTATTGTATCTCAACTTTGATCAAGTTCAAACATTATTGAACATGATTATTTTCACCAGCAGAGGGCGCTGCGAGCTATACTGATTACTTGTCGCGCGCCGGCTGCTTTAGCCATGAAGAACTTAACCTGGGCCAGAGCGGAGTGTTATCCTCAATCAAAAGACAAGTCACATGCTATCTATATATGTTCAATTAAAGCAGTGCTGTTTGTGTGCACTAATTAACAAGGTATGAGAACATTGCGGGATTGTTTTGCACACAATATTAAATATTGCTGAACTTCCGCCGCCGCTCTGATATGAATGAATAATATAAAAATAATAAACTAAACCGTTACACTTGCACAATTACATTTCATAAACATAACATTTGAAAAGTTGTAATTAATTTGTGAAAATCAACATGTTAAATAGTTAGAAAATGTTACAAATAAATACAATTCTATTTATTTATTATGATCTCATTTATTGTTTTATTTTTGTAATGTGTTTTTGTAAAGTCATAATATTCTTGTGATACTGTTTTGATCTGTTTGATGTTTACTATACTGTTTATTACAGTTACATTTAGTTATTTAGCAGACGCTTTTATCCAAAGCGACTTACAAATGAGGACAATAAAAGCAGTCAAAACTAACAAAAGAGCAACAATACTTATATTATTATTATAGTTTACTATTTTTATTGTGTGATTTTTTGTCGTTTGTATTAAAGGGGTCATATGATGCTTTTTTTAAAGATCATTATTTTGTGTATTTGGTGTAACAGAATATGTTGACATGCTTTAATGTCCAAAAAACACATTATTTTTCAACTACTGTACATTATTGTAGGTCCTCTATGTCCCGCCTCTCTCAAACGCTTTGTTTTCTAGAAAGTCCCTCCTTCCCCAAGCGCAGTCTGCTCTGATTGGCCAGCTGACCCAGTGTATTGTGATTGGCCGAACACCGCAAGCACTCGTCGGAAATGTAACGCCCCTTACCATAATCGCGAGCTTCATCTTTCAAAATAAATGTAAAGACAGTAAATAATGTCATTAGTTTTACCATCAGTTCAAGCCCGAAAGGGGAACAGTATGGCAGCAATTCTATGCCATTAATAACCGAGCGCGGTAAAGCAATTCCGCGAGAGGAAAACAGATTTCCACGCGAGGAAACAGGAGCCCGCGAGCTCATTTCAAACCCTCTCAAATCTCAAATGTCATTGGTTATTCCTCTTTTCCGGAAGTCAGTTTTGGACGCCTGTTATAAGATGATTTATAATTCTCTTGACTTAAAACATGGCACCAGTGGACCAGATGCATGTGAGTTATCGTTTCATTTGCTTGCTTTATTCATTCATTTTGTCTTTATTTAATGTAATTTAATGCATTGTTCATAGAGTAGATCTTTTTCAACGAGCCATATCTAGACTGGGACATAGCAGTGATTTTTTAAATGTATTTACCCCTTATTTGTTGGGAAAAAAAACTGACAAGGCAAATACAGTTCTTTAACAGGGATATTAGGACCAGTTTAATTCAGAAGGTGTTTGAGTGCCCTCAACCCATCCAAACTCAAAAGTGATTCAAATTCTTGAATAGCTCTGAAATCTTCACAGGCATCGTAAGAAACTGCTATGTCACCATCTAGATCTGGCTCTTCAATGTCCTAATGATTTAGCAGTTAAATACATCGTTAAAAATCCACTTAGACTAATGCATAAACAGCAGTGTGGTGACAGATTAAAGAAAGCAGATTCTCCACACCTCATATCTCTCGGATTGATACATTTTGTGTGTATCAGTCCAATGCGCCACAGATGCTCTGAACTTCGATTGCCTTCTGAGGAGAGTGGATGATTCCAGGCTTCTAGAAATGTGTCCAAGTCTGCCTGAACTCTTGGGAGAAAAGTGAAGTGCACACTGAAAAGGATCTCGACCACTGATATGTCAAGCAATCGTTATGCTTCCAGCGAGTGCAGCATGTCTACTTGTTGGTCACCATGATTCTGACATCACACCAAATGCATTCAGTCCTATAGAAACAGTAAAAATTGAAATAAATTTATGTTTAAAAACAGTTCAGTTATTTATTAATAAACTAAGATATTTTTAACTTAAAAGTGACATTGAAAAGCTACCTACAGATTACTTAAGTTACTAAATTTAGGCCTAAATGAAATTTCAGACAACTGTACTCTACTTTGATAAAGAATATCTCTTTGGTTTTGAGACTTTAGTCTTTGCAACTTCAGGGATCTTATCTATGCACAATCAGCTTGTAACACTCCAAAGAGAAAGGAAAACTTGAAATCGCATCATATGACCCCTTTACAAAACTAGGGTCAGTTTGATCAACAATCATCATTATGATTCATTATAATATTAGCAGGCCTATATAAAACCCCCACAGCAAATAAAAAACAAAAACATTCACAAATATGTTGCCCCGTTTTTTAATTCATAGTTAGTTAGACCACTGCACTTGGAAATGTCCTGGTTTTCATTTCAGAAATCTGGTCACATTGCTTTCTCTTCACTAAGTTATAGCAAGAAAGAAAAAAAAAATCACGAATGGACATGAGAGTGTATGTTGTAAGACATACATACAACTTACTAAAATGCATTATCTCTCAGGTAACGGCCCAATCATCCACTAAAATATTTGTCAAACATGATGAAAACGTTGTGAGCAGATAGCTAGAATAAAAGAACTCTCGAGAAGAACTAGTTTCCAATGTCTTAAATATGTGCTCTATATTATAAATGCATTATATTTTACTTAACATTGATATTGTATTTGTCTAATTCTGTAAAAAAAGTTGTATTGAAATCGTTTGGAATGTTTAGAGGCTGTTTTCTCGAAAACAAGTTTTAATGGCCATTTATAATTTTTTTTAGTTATTTACCCCAGTGGTTTGGAGTAGAAACATCAGTAGATAGCAGAGGCTTTCCCTTTTGGCATTCAGTCTGTAAAATTCAAAACGTTCTGTGTCGAAAAGAGCCAAAATAAAGGAGCATGTTTATTTAAGTCTGGATTTTTTTTTTAAATGAATTATGTAAATGTGTTAATAAATTCTTAACATAAACTTTTGACAGAAAGTCATTTTTTTTTTTTTTTTATTACCCGGGTTCTAGTTGAAGAATGAAGAATGACAATTCAAGATCATATGAGGACCATTTCAGTGCTTTCCATCAGAAATTAGGATTTGTTTTGTTTTTTCATGCTCTAATCATATTTCTTTACTCACTAGAATCAGTTGGAGTTCTGAAGAGTAACAGCCAATTCATCTGGAGCAAATGTTTATAAATGAATTAGCTCATTACACACCACATCTGCATGAACTCTTGTGAGCTATGGAAGGAGTGGCCGGAACTCCTTCAATTCACTCCTTGAAGATAATCAGGTACGCTTTGACTGTAAACACATAATTCACTTGGTGACTTCTTGGTGTTGATGTTGTACAGTATATCTTTAGTGCTCATTGGTCATTTAATAATGTCCTAACATCCCCACAAAAAGAGTAAAAGGGATGCGTTCAAATACCTCATTGAGTTCCGTGGGGAAACTAGTGAGGAGCTTTTCCAAGACAATCTGTTATGTTTGCTTGTGAGAACAGAATTCACATTAGACTACTCAGAAAATCTAAGATACATGTTTGATGAGATGAAGCTGATAAAAGGGATACATTTGTAAGTACAATTTTTAAGTTGCTAGCTTGATTTTATAAGACCCTGTAAATTCAGTCATCTGTAATAATTGAGCTATAATTTCAGTGTGTGGACATTTTCTTTTTCTTTGTTTAAAATGGGGTAAGTATAATTTAAACCAGATAATTTGTCTTGGTTTTCACTGCTGTTATCATATTTAACCACTGGATGGCGCAATATTTTAAAATACAACCTTCAAATAAAGGCTAAAGTGAAATCCTCTTTTTAAAATAATTTTTTTTAAATATATATATATATATTTGATGTTCTATTTATTGAATACAGAAGTGGACAAGGTGATTGTCTTTTATAAGTTTGACCCAAGGTTTGTCCACAAGGAGGCACCTAGTATGTTGTACAGCTCCTCAAGAAACATGTCAAAATATTTGACTGACCACACAAATCAAGAGAATGATTATGAAATATATTGTATTATTTTATTGTAATTATTTAATTTCTGCATGTTTTATTGTTTAGGTTAAAAAGAAACATGACACGTAACTAAACCAATTAAAGTAATAGCCATGACTTTTTGGCAGGTCTCTTGATTTACTGCTGCTGGAGCCACCTTTTGAATATGCATGCATAAACATGCTGACAGCCAAGAGGTGCAGTTGCTGCTGCCTGTCAGGTGACACTGCATGCTATTTTGACAGAAGAAGATGAGATTCTTTTGAGAGTGTTTGCTAGGAAGGAATAACATTATAGTGTTGCAACTGTTATTTTGGACTATAAATATGTTTCTTAATGCAATGCAGGACAAAAAATTTATGAAATTTATAAAAAAACATTTATAAAAAAAAACTCTGGACATTCACTGTACTTTGTTTTAGTTAGTCATAAATTAACTTGACCAGAGTCACACTGTAGCAACTCTGAAGTGATTGTCTTAGTCGATGCAGCTGTTTATGCCACCCCCATCACTAAATGCCTTGCCCAGGTGGTACAACCCTGTTATGACCTTATTTTGACACAAAACCAGCAGCGCAGGCAGGAATCGTAGGGTCCAGTAAAAGCCTTTATGTTTGTGTTGCATGTGATGAGTCACTGCAGTGGCCCCCTCTGCTCCAGAGTCCACAACAACATTCTTGGTGGCCTCATCCCAGATTTGATCACTTTTCTCCTCCTAAAACCAATTTGTAGTTGTAGTACATTTAGTAACAGTCCTGTGTATGAAAAGCACCTCCCTGTTTTACTGTAGGAAAAGACCCGAGTGACAGTTCTAAATGTCCCAAACTTGAATTTAGAAGGCTGCAGCTGTTCATCGGTGACACATGAGCTTTCCTCTGGGAGACATGATACCATTGCCAGCTCCTGGTGAGGGAGACGAAAATGGCTGCTGTTTAAATCACATCTTTAGACTACAGTGATGGACTACCAAAATAAACGCATGTGCCATACAAGAGCAAGAAAATCTCACTCACTGAGCGGAACACAACTTTCCATTTCCTACATTTGTTTTCAGGAGTTTCAGCAAATGGTTTAGTAATGTATTTGCATAGATCTTGGCATTATTTGAATATTAACCGCTATGAAAGCTGTAAAATAATAGCATTACTTAATTGAATATCTATTGGCAACAATGAAACATTGCTGTATTTCTAGTTCCTGGGATCTCCGCACCACAACTGCCTGTAAAATACATGCATTTGGCATTAGTTAGTTTATCTAGAAAGCATGACACATTACTCAAGTAATTTTAACACGAGGAATATTGGTTATCAGTATATCACATTCATGCTGTGAATTTGTGTCTCTCAGTGGTTGTTTCTATTGCTGCTTGTCCAGAAACGTTATTTTGTCACAGCCTGTTCACTATTTTGATTTCAGGCCTTCTGACACACACACTTGTATTGCTTTGGCCAGTCTAGCTTTTTTCCTACAGACATTAAGCCCTAAATGACTCAGGGGTCTAATTGGGGACATGGTAGTCCATCATAAAGTTACTAGTCTGTTCCAGAGATAGACTGTCCTTGGATCATTCCAACTATGCAGTGCATTGCAATTTTTAAAGTGAAAACTACCAATTTATTAAGACGCTTTTTAGATGTTCCTTCTTTTTTTCTGTCTCTAACTGAAAAGAGTTTTCTTGTGTAATGAGTTTATTGGTTTGTCATGTACCTGCTATATCATTCTATCCTACTAGCCTTTTGTAATATCTTTTTTAGTAACACAAGCCAGTTCCATAATTGTAGTCCGTGTCTCATTACACAGCTTTATTATATAATCAGGTTTATTCATGTTTAAGGTTTAATAATCAGACTGGATCATCGGTTTTTCAGTATTTCAGTATCATGGATAAATGAGGCCACGTCAGGAGAATGTGAAAGCTATATTCCTTTCTGCATGTTTATTTATCCTTTTGTAATGAGCTAATTTTAGAATGAGAGTCATTCTTGTTGTAAAGACGTACATTTTAGTGTCAGCTAGGGTTCATTTATGTTCTTAATATCCTGTTCCAGAATAGCATTAACATGCTATGCTAAAAATTAAAAGCCACCAACTGTTTTGGACATGAAGACATAAAATCTTTTAAATTATAATGAGTAAAATTACTTTTAGGAGCTTTTAGTGGTGTTGAATTTTACACTCCAAACAGTGGCTACAAACTCTTGTTGTTGCAAAAGCAGTGCATTTTAGAGCTTGAATGTGCTTTTTTCTTTTAAACGTTAACCTGGCCATTGAAACAAAGTTGTGAGATGTGATGTTTCGTTCATCAAGACTCAAAAATGTGGATGATTGTGTAACAAATGTCAAAAATAGGCAAGTTAGCAAGCATTCTGTAACCAGTATATCTGTCCCTTACAGTGGGGGGTTGCCTTGCCTTGCCCTTCCTTTGAGTGACAGGGACAGCCAAGTAGTCCGTGTCTCATTACACAGCTTTATTATATAATCAGGTTTATTCATGTTTAAGGTTTAATAATCAGGCTGGATCATCGGTTTTTCAGTATTTCAGTATCATGGATAAATGAGGCCACGTCAGGAGAATGTGAAAGCTATATTCCTTTCTGCATGTTTATTTATCCTTTTGTAATGAGCTAATTTTAGAATGAGAGTCATTCTTGTTGTAAAGACGTACATTTTAGTGTCAGCTAGGGTTCATTTTTGTTCTTAATATCCTGTTCCAGAATAGCATTAACATGCTATGCTAAAAATTAAAAGCCACCAACTGTTTTGGACATGAAGACATAAAATCTTTTAAATTATAATGAGTAAAATTACTTTTAGGAGCTTTTAGTGGTGTTGAATTTTACACTCCAAACAGTGGCTACAAACTCTTGTTGTTGCAAAAGCAGTGCATTTTAGAGCTTGAATGTGCTTTTTTCTTTTAAACGTTAACCTGGCCATTGAAACAAAGTTGTGAGATGTGATGTTTCGTTCATCAAGACTCAAAAATGTGGATGATTGTGTAACAAATGTCAAAAATAGGCAAGTTAGCAAGCATTCTGTAACCAGTATATCTGTCCCTTACAGTGGGGGGTTGCCTTGCCTTGCCCTTCCTTTGAGTGACAGGGACAGCCAGTCTCTCCTTTTGGTCATCAACAGATTAATGCCTGCCATAAGGGTTTTCAGCATTGCAATGTCATTGAATGGGGCATGAACATAATCATTTGCTTGCATGAACAATGAATCCACAGACTCAATGTAGTAAAGAAACTCCAGAGTGAGAGGTATATCAAGCTTGCATTAACTTCGTGGAGGGGGACCACTGAGTAACAGGTGTGAAGTTGCATAAAATGCATCACTTTCCCATGATGCTTTGTGCACAGAGACCAATTTGGGAGTGGCTTGTTAGTGATGATGCAGAATAGGCTCGAGGTATATAAACTAAAACAACTATGTTAGCAGTTCTGAGCAGTTGGAGCATTCCCAGCCTTGCCTCGGGTGTAGGGATTGCAAGGGAAAAGCAAAACTACACGGTCTAGACCCTGTGTAGTTTTGTTTTTTGGGTTATAACGGGGCCCAACCGTTCTCACCTTGGATTTCCTGGAAACATTTTGGATAAGAGGATTGTTGCTGAGGCACTGGGCACAGTCCCATCAAGTGTAGGCAGCCTTGTGATACAAGTAAGTGGCATTTACTCTGTAGAACACAGTCATTAAAGCAAGTCTATTTATCAGCTACAATGATACTTGCTTCCACACCTTTTTAAAGCAAAATAAAAGTGCTGTTGCTTGCAATGTGCTATTTGTTTGAGGTTTTACAAGTAGTCAGTCTGTGTTAATTTTCAAGAATTTTATAAAACATAATAATGCTCAAGGTTATTAAATGGTGCAGTGATTTCAGAATAGCCAAGAATAGCCTGTGATAACATTAGAGTGGTGACCCAGCTGGGCCATGATGTCTTTTTAAGGGAATCAGCAGCAGAGATATCAGTTGCACCGCCAGCTATGTGCCACATGGTGACTGTCAATCAAACAAGGGACAGATTATTTTTGGAGACTGCCATTTCTGTCATAGTGAATATCAGCCTTCATACTTGATGCCATTTAGTTGGAATTAAATTTGTATTGACATTTTTTAAAATTTATATTTATTACACAAATAGTTGAGTGAGTCATGCTATGAGCAATGCTTGTCCGCTCTCACCTGTTGGTTTCTTCCATTTGACTAATGATGCAGATGGCTTAACTGAGTAAATTCTTTGTCTTCTTTCTTTCTTTCTTTCTTGTGTTACGCTGTATTGATCTTTATTTATATGTAATTATCTAATAATCGTATTGTTTTAGTTTTTTTTATATATGAGATGCGACAGTGAAGACAAATGTTATATTGCATTATGTATGGGAAATATCTGTATGATACACATGTGAAGCTTTTTGTAATGCTTGTATGTGTGCTGGTATGTTTTTTGTTCAGTGGAAATTTTGTCACTGAGATTTTTTTTCAAGACCATTATGGATTATTATACTTTTGGAGTGAAGTACTTGTCAACATGTCAAAATGCACATTTGCAGATCACTTTGGATACCCTAACCCTGAGATGGGTTGGCACAATATTGTTTACAATAGCAAGAAAAGCTTTATATGTATACACACACACACACACGTTTTTTCTTCTTTAATCATAAAAAATATATATTTATAGTCAAAGATTTTCATTTTAAAATATATTTTTTAAAAATCTTGGCTGTTTTACTTAACAAATATATAGTTGACATGCTTGATATTTTCAATGAGCTTTTAAATGGTAATTTCTGACTAAATTATTGTATAGTACCAGTAATAATACAAACTATTTTGCTACTGAATTGTTTAATTTAGTTTAGCTTTTGGGGGCTTCATCTGAAGCTGGCGCAAATTGAGCACTATGTTCTTTTGTAAGCCAATAATAATTTGAAACATCAGCTACACAGTTTCTACTGTTGAAATATCTTGTTGATCAGGACGTTTTAGTTAAGTTACTTATGTATTTAGGTGTTTCATAGCCTTATCTTACAGCTCACAGTTGCTGTTCACACATTTCCAACATATTCAATTGGGTGCTTGACCTGACACTCAACAGCTCCACTGTTCACAGTTCTCACAAATGACAGGCTGCTGATGGCCAGGTGCAGGTGGGGGCAGGGGGTGTTAGTGATTAGTCAGTTCATTTCTTTTACAGCTATATAAATAGCCCACCTAGTTTGTCATGTAACATACACTGTAATGCTGTTGTATATATAATTGATTCAGTGGGCATCAAGAAAATATCTGGCTGTAATGTGGTATTCACTATGTGAATCTTTTTTTTCCTAGGGTGCCTTCTGCCATGTCAACACAAGCTCCAACATTTACACAGCCGCTTCAGAGCGTTGTGGCACTTGAGGGTAGTGCCGCAACGTTCAAGGCTCAAGTTAGTGGTAAGAACAGAAGAAAAAAGTGGGACAAAAATACATATTGCATGTTTGTCATTGATAAAAGGGTACCTGAGCTTTACTGATAGGGCTGTGGAGGTATTTAAGGCAAAATGATTGGAAAACACTGTTCTAAAATTGATTATTTTATAATTTCTTCCTATATTTTTCTGTAGGTAATCCAGTTCCAGAGGTGAGCTGGTTTCGTGATGGCCAGGTTCTTACTGCTGCCGCTCTGCCCGGCGCTCAGATCTCGTTCAGCGATGGCCGCGCTGTTCTGATGATCCCCGCTGTGACAGCCGCACACAGTGGAAGATTTTCTGTGAGAGCCACCAATGGCGCTGGACAAGCCACTAGCACTGCTGAACTGCTGGTTACAGGTAAGCAGTCATAGAAACAGCTGTGTACTTTTCTGTCATTTACTTTTTGTGCCAAACAAACACAGTTTTTTTTGTTTGCCTCAAAGCGGAAACTGCGCCACCAAACTTCATTCAGAGACTACAGAGTGTGACTGTTAGACAAGGAAGCCAAGTGAGACTGGATGTTCGAGTGACAGGAATCCCTACACCTGTGGTGAAGTTCTACAGAGAGGGAGCTGAGATTCAGAGCTCTGCTGACTTTCAGATTGTTCAAGACGAAGACCTTTACAGTTTGTTAATTGCAGAGGCCTTCCCAGAAGATTCTGGAACATATTCTGTCAGTGCTTCTAACAGCAGTGGACGTACTACCTCTACAGCTGAACTTCTGGTTCAAGGTTTGATTTCCAAATGAAATAACTTCACTTGATATTTTTTGATATAGGGTAGGCCAATATACATACATATGTGTGTGTATGTATCTTTTTAATATTATTTTTCAATTTCAGGTGAGGAGGTTGCAGTGCCTGCAAAGAAGACCAAGACTTTTGTTTCAACTTCCCAGATTTCACAGACTCGCCAGGCTAGAGTTGAAAAGGTAGTTAACATCCTGAAAAAAATTCACACCTGAAGCTGACCACCAAAGAACATGCTAACTGAGTGTTATGTGTCCTTCACAGAGAATGGAGGCATCATTTGAGTCCACAGCCATGATGGAAATGCAAATAGAGGATGGTGATTTGGCCCACAAGGCGCCACCCCGTGTGCCTCCTAAGCCGACCTCAAAGTCCCCAACCCCACCGACAGGAGTGTCAAAGGTCGCAGCTAGGCGCCATCAGTCACCATCCCCTGTGAGGTCTGTTAAAGCCCCCATTCACACACCTCACAGGTGAAGTATATTTTCAACATTATCACTACTTTTTAGTAGATACCTTTACATGTACTAAGACCTTGTATGAGTGCACATATTCTAAATAAATGAACTGAGATCAATAGTGACATGTAATGGAGAGTAATTTGTTCCCTCACCAACGCTTATGAAAAATTAAGTGCAATGATGATGTAATGAATTCATGTTCTGTGTAACCAATGTTAACTTTACAATACATTAAATATATTTCTTATGTAGCATTTATCCTTTGTTAATTCTTTTCCCCCCTATGTTTTATTTTTAGGCCTGTTTCCCCTTCAAGACTGTCCGTGTCCCCTATCAGACCAGTCAAGTCCCCAATGACTACACTCAAACAAGTCGCACAGGCTGCAGATGTTCTGCCTCCATGGAAGCAGGAGGGTTATGTGGGAGAATCCAGTTATACCAGCATGACTACTGGGGCCTCATATGTCCAGACCTCCTCCACATTTGTCCACAAGGAGCAGCAATGGGAAGGTTCTTTTGCTATGCAGCAACCAGCCAGTGGAGTCGCTTTCAAACAAGTAGGTCTATTTTTGCAACTATGACCTCTAGTGGGTAAAAAGGGGCATTTTGTCTTTGTGATAACATGAAAGAAAAAATATTAATTACTTGAAGTTTGAATTAATGAATAACTACATTTTAATTAAGAAATACAAAAATGCATTAAATAGAAATGTAACAAAAAACAACAATGTTTTATCGTGTGTGGTCATTGACGAAAGGTTATTTGGAGCTATTTCATACCATTTGTCTTCTACTGCAAACAGATTGAGATAAAAAAGGAGACCACACACAAATTAAAGGCACAATATGTAAGATTTTTTTATTAAAATATCCAAAAACCACTAGAACAGTGTTATATATTTTGCTGACTTGTGTACTTACATTATCCCAAATGTTTTGAAGAATGTTTAAATCCAGAGAAATAAGCAATTTTAACTAGTGACACGGACCGTTTTCATAAGTCATTGTGTCGCCTGCTGATGACGTCATAACCCCTCGATTTCCGTTTTGTTTTGTAGAAAACATGGAAACACCAAAGACGCTTTAATATGTTGTGCGTTTTAATAGACCGGTGACGACCGCACAGAGTAGCATTATAACAGAACTTTCAAATGTATCTAGTATGATAAAACAGCGCTGCTTTCCCCCACATACGCATGACCGGAAGAAGCGGAAGCGGTCGACTGTGGCATAATAAAGGCTCCGCTGCTTTCGAGCCGTGTGTCACGCTCGTTCAG
>NW_015505487.1:1290265-1424310 GCF_001515645.1 Sinocyclocheilus grahami
GCTTTCAGCCTCACCCTGCTTCATTCTACTACATTAATAAATCATTAGCTCATCCATGAACATGATTTCTGCCCGAGTCCCGTCGGATTGTATCGGCTGTGGGGATGAAGACCACAACTCCCATGATTCCACACTCAGTCACGGCGTCATCAAACTATGCCTTTGTCTCTTTGTTTATTTTGAATATGCGCCCTCTAGCGGCAAAAATTACATATTGTGCCTTTAATGAGACTACTGTTAACCTGAAGTGTAAAGGAAACCATGTCAGATCCAGTGGGGGCAGCAATGATTATTTTCACACCTCGTTGTCACACCTTAAATAGTCATGCTTCATTTTGGATGTTAGCCCAGCAAGTTTCACCAACTTGCCATTTTGTTGTTTAACCAATTTGATATAATTTAACTGATATTTAACATCAATTGGCAATGCATTTTCATTAAGATTTTCTTCCATCTGAATAGATTTTTGATTGTTGCATACTATTTAACCACTTTCATCAGAAAAGACATAACTTCTTACATAGCAAATCTGCTGTTAACTTTTTTTTTTGTGATGTGCATCACCACAGATGTTATTTGTTCTATGTGTACCATTTTAATTACAGCTTCTTACTCTTGAAGTGGGGAAAAATGTGCAGATCATGAGATTTGACTTGCCTTAAAATGATATGATCTGTGTGATTGCAGCCTGATTTTTACAGTTCATTTTTCATCTTCAGTGTCAGAAGACATTGAAAGCCGGGAGGATTTTTCTACTTTCTCTGAACACATTGAAATGTCTGCTCAGGAAAGACAGTAAGTTCATGGAACTCTTTGTGGTGTAATACTATATTAAATAGTATAATATTTGCAATCTGAATCCTTGGTGTTTTAAAAACAGGGTTACGGTTGAAGCCAAAGAGGATACCATGTCTGAAATAAGTGCCGTCTCTGAGTCTGTGGAGGCTGGAGCAGGTGTTGCCCCATTCTTTGTGAAGAAACCCACAGTACAAAAGCTTGTGGAGGGAGACAGCATAGTCTTTGAGTGCCAAGTCGGAGGAAGCCCCAAGCCACATATTTTCTGGAAGAAGAGTGGAATTCCACTTACTACTGGATACAGGTATGTTTTATACTGTACATATATACACTTTTTAATGTGAATTGTTTGCAACTCATTTTTACCATACTTTTTCATTTCTGTGAGTAAAAAGTACTGAGACTTGTTTATAATAAATAAGTGGATAAACAAATTATATTTTGTGCTAGTTTTATGTCTGTTGTGACTGCGTTTTCATTTTTTTAAATGTCTTTTCTTCTGCTTTAATTCATTTTCTATGATGCAAATATATACTTTATTGGCATGATTGTGTTTACATACACAAAACAAGTAGTGACAAGAGATTGTAACAATAACAAATCACAGTAAAAAAAGGTAAAAGAAATAAAGATAAATAAATAAATGTTGAAAAATGTTTATAAATGTTTATATATATATATATATATATGAGAAATATTTATCAAGATATTATAAAAACAAAATAACAAAATACTGTAATATATTTAATAAACTCATGCATCTTCTAGGTACAGAGTAGCCTACAACAAGGACACAGGAGCATGCAAGCTTGAGATCTCCATGACATTTGCTGATGATGCAGGAGAGTACACCATCTTTGCTAGGAACCCACTTGGAGAGATTTCTGCATCAGCCATGCTACTTGATGAAGGTTGGTTTTCTGGGTGACTTTATTATAAATGGCAATAGTACATTAGTTCAAATGTTAATAGTGTTTTTCTGCATTTTACAGAGGCATATGAGCTGTATATGAAGAAACAGGAAGAGACATTCAAGACAGAAATTACTACTATTATAGAGGAGCCAAAAGTGGCTGACATACCTGCTGTTGTTGAGACTGTAACTGAGAAAGAGCAGATGCTCATGCAGAGGAGGATGGCTCAACAAACCCAGATGATGCAGTCCTTCATTTCAGAGCAGGTATGAAAGATTTTAAGCTGCTAAACCTTATTTTAAGATTATACATACCGAAACCAACTTCTGAATCCACAAAGTGTGAGTATGGATCTTACAATGGCATTTTATTTACAGGAGTTACAAATATCTAACTTGGAGCAGAGATTCATCCAAGAAATCGAGTTCCGCCTGCTCAAGATTACTTACCAGGAGCTGGTGATTGAGGATGGGGAGCAGTTGGATATGAGTGTTTCTGAACATGATGCTATTTCTCCAGTCTTTAATACTCCAGTTAAAAGCTACAGACTCAGGGAGGGAATGAGTGCAACATTTCATTGCAGGATGACAGGAACCCCTTTCCCTAAGGTAAGATTAAATTATGTTATGTTTAAACATAGTCAATATTCATTCAATTAAATTAGTATAATGTTTAAGCAATATCACAAGCAAAACTGCTATTGTACTGAAAATCATCAATGCTTGGCCTGTCAAAATAGAGGAATGGAATTAACTGTTGTATTATTTGAACTATAGATCGTCTGGTACAAAGATGGTAAGCGCATCACACATGGAGGCTGTTATCAGATGGAGGTTCTGCAGGATGGTAGAGCTAGTCTGCGCCTTCCTACGGTGCTGCCAGAAGATGATGGTGTCTACACTGCTTTGGTCAGTAACATAAAGGGTAATGCTGTGAGCTCTGGAAAGCTGTATGTGGAGCCATCTGGTCTAGCACAAACCCAGCTTCCTCAGCCTGGCGCAGTTCAAAGAATCAGGTAGGATCTAAGAACGAATCTGAGAAAATCATATAGTTAGTAATATCACTACAGCAAATTACTGTACATGATATTAGAATAAGAGTACTTATCAGATCAAGATATTAAAAATACTGCATTTTTCAGGTCCACGTCACCACGCTCCACAAGTCGTTCTCCTGGTCGATCACCTGCTCGAAGACTTGATGAGACAGACGAGGCCCAGCTAGAAAGACTCTACAAGCCTGTGTTTGTACAGAAGCCATCATCCTTCAAGTGCTCTGAGGGACAGACTGCAAGATTTGATCTGAAAGTAGTTGGAAGACCCATGCCTGAAACTTACTGGTTCCACAATGGTTAGTGATCTACATATCCCAGTTGCGTAGGAGGTTTTAAAACAGTGGAATTTCTTTTATTGCCATGGCATGACAACTGTACTTTTTCATCACAGGACAACAAGTGGTCAATGACTATACCCACAAGATTGTGGTAAAGGAGGATGGAACTCAGTCAATGATTGTGGTTCCTGCCATGCCTCAGGACTCCGGAGAGTGGACAGTTGTTGCTCAGAACAGAGCTGGAAAGACTACCGTATCTATGACTCTCACTGTTGAAGGTACGATGCTACATACACTAGTTTCATTTAAAGAAGGACGTTCTCTAAAACAGTCACTTCAGGCCAGCTGCATTCTAACTGCATTTCTAATGAAATATTAAATTTGACATTTTTGTCATTTTTAGCCAAGGAAAACTTGGTGAGACCACAATTTGTGGAAAAGCTAAGAAACATCAGCGTTAAAGAGGGTACTTTGGTTGAGCTAGCTGTTAAAGCTATTGGCAATCCCCTTCCTGACATTGTTTGGCTGAAGAACAGTGACATAATCTCCCCACACAAACACCCACATATTAGGTAAGTTTTCAGTCCTAAAAATATACAGGTGTAAGTAAATGATCAAAATGTTACTCCCTGTGATGATGTGTATGCTGTAAAAAAATAAATTTCTGTATTACAGTTAACTGAATTTACTTGTTTATTAGGATTGAGGGTGGTAAAGGCGAAGCTCATTTCAAGATTCCATCAGGTACAGGATCTGATAGCGCATGGTACACTGCTACTGCTATCAACAAAGCTGGCAGAGATACCACACGCTGCAAAGTTAACATTGAGGTGGATGCAGTAATTCCTCAGCCTGAGAAAAAGCTTGTCATTCCCAAGGGAACTTACAAGGCCAAAGAAATTGCTGCACCAGAGTTAGAGCCACTGCATCTTCGCTATGGTCAGGAACAATGGGAAGACGGTGACCTCTATGATAAGGAGAAGCAACAGAAGCCTCACTTCAAAAAGAAGCTTACCTCAGTCAGGTTGAAGCGATTTGGACCTGCACACTTTGAGTGCAGACTGACCCCTATTGGTGACCCAACCATGATTGTTGAGTGGCTGCATGATGGCAAGCCACTGGAAGCTGCTAACAGACTACGCATGGTCAGTGAGTTTGGCTATTGCAGTCTTGACTACGAAGCTGCTTATTCCAGAGATAGTGGCATCATTACTTGCAGAGCTACCAACAAGTTTGGAGTTGACCAGACCTCTGCTACACTAATTGTTAAAGATGAGAAAAGCCTTGTTGAGGAAACTCAGTTGCCAGAGGGAAGGCGAGGACAAAGAATAGAAGAAATAGAGCGTATTGCACATGAGGGTGGCCCCTCTGGAGTTACTGGAGATGATAATTTTGAAAAGACTAAGCCAGAGATTGTGCTACTTCCAGAGCCAGTAAGAGTTACGGAGGGAGAAACGGCTAAATTCCGCTGTAGGGTGACTGGCTACCCTACCCCAAAAGTTAACTGGTACCTCAATGGACTGCTCATCCGCAAGAGTAAAAGGTTCAGACTTCAGTTTGATGGTATTCACTACTTGGAAATTGTAGATGCCAAGCCCTATGATTCAGGAGATGTCAAAGTTGTGGCTGAAAACCCTGAAGGTGTTACTGAGCATCTTGTAAAATTTGAGATACAGCAGAAGGAGGACTTCAGGTCAATCTTGCGGCGTGCTCCTGAGATTAAGGCTCCTGCTCCTGTACCAACACAAGAGCATGGTAGAGTCTCATTTGAGGTTGTTAAAGCCGAGAAACCATCTGAGACCTCTAAAGACCCCAAGGAGGTGGTTAAGCTAAAGAAAACTGAGAGAGTAATCCATGAGAAATTAACAGAGGAAACAGAGGAGCTAAGAAGCAAATTTAAGCGTAGGACCCAGGAGGGCTACTATGAAGCAATAACTGCCGTAGAACTGAAGTCCCGCAAGAAGGATGAGTCTTATGAGGGTATGCTGAAGAAGAGGAAAGAAGAACTTCTTCATCATGCAAAAGAACTAGGGCCTGATGCTGAGAAGAATGAAGAGGAGGGTAAACTTACCATTCCCAAAGTCAAACCAGAGAAAATTGTGCTCTCTCCAAGCATGGAGGCTCCTAAGATCATAGAACGGATCCAGAGCCAGACAGTTTGCCTAGAAGATGAAGTACACTTTCGCTGTAGAATCACTGGTAAACCAGATCCAGAATGTCAGTGGTTCAAGAATGGTGTCTTAATGGAGAAGTCAGACCGGGTTTACTGGTATTGGCCAGAGGACCATGTCTGTGAATTAGTGATCAAAAATGTCTTAGCTGAAGACTCAGCAAGTGTAATGGTCAAAGCCATAAACATTGCTGGAGAGACCTCAAGCCATGCTTTCCTACTGGTTCAAGGTAAAACATTTTTCCAACTTGTTGCTGTTTGCATATTCAGTCCCATAAATGGTAAAAGTAATCCTCAGTCATTGTTCTTTGGCTTTGCTTTTAGGCAAACAAGTTGTTTCATTCACACAACTTCTCGAAGATCAGAATGCTAAAGAGAAGGACACCATGGTGACCTTTGAATGTGAGACGAACGAGCCATTTGTGAAGGTCAAATGGATGAAGAACAATGCAGAAATTTTCTCAGGTGACAAATACAGAATGCACTCTGACAGAAAGGTGCACTTCCTGTCAGTGCTGACAATTTCTATGAATGACGAAGCAGAGTACAGTTGTGTGGTTGTTGACGATGACCACATAATAACCAGTGCCTCACTTTATGTTGAAGGTTAGTACAATGCAGTTTCTTCTTCTCATCCATCAGTGTTTATCAGTTTTGAGCAGTGAATTATTTGTCACATGCACAATTTTATGTGTTACGCAGGTGCACCACTTGAAATTGTAAAGAATCTTGAGAATATGGAAGTACCTGAGACATACTCTGGAGAGTTTGAGTGTGTTTTGTCCCGTGAGGATGCTGAAGGCACCTGGTATTTTGAGAACAAAGAAATCACTCCTAGCCTCAAATATGTTGTGTCTGCACGTCGTGGTCGTCATTGCCTTTCTGTGAAAGATGTTAAGAAAGAAGACCAGGGAAAATACACTTTTAGAGTGGGAGATCTTAAGACAAGTGCCTCACTTAAGATGAAATGTGAGTATGAGGCAACCGAGATTTAAAAGCATTTTTTAAGCTACCACATTTTCTAGCAAAACTCATTTTGGTTGTCATATAAATCTTACTTGAATATTTTTTTGGTTCACTCTAGTGCGCCCTGTGACTCTGATGCAAGGTCTTTCTGACCTGACAATCTGTGAGGGTGATATTGCCCAACTTGAGGTGCGATTCTCTCAGGAAAATGTTGAGGGCTCATGGATGAAGAATGGCCAAGCCATTTCTGCTTCCCATAAGATCCACATGGTCATTGACAAAGTCACCCATAAGCTTCTCATTGAGGACGCCAGTAAGGATGATGCAGGAATGTACTCATTTGTTGTTCCTGCTCAGGACATTTCTACAAATGGAAAGCTAACAGTTCAAAGTAAGCCCCTTTTTAACTATAAATGAATGTTCAGTGGGTTCTCAAACATTGATTTCCATTTTCATGAGGATAGTGAGTGTTTCATTAATTATTTTGTTTCTTGCACAGCTATTGGCTTCTTGGCACCACTAAAGGATGTTTCCACAGTGGAAGGAACTAAAGCTGTCCTTGAGGCTAAAATCTCTGCTACTGATATAACTTCAGTGAAATGGTTCCACAACAACAAGCTGGTGACAGCAAGTGATAGAGTCCAGATGGTTGTCAAAGGATCAAAACAGAGACTGGCTATTAACAGGACCTACGCATCAGATGAAGGACAGTATAAATTGATTGCTGGCAAAGTAGACTCAACCTGTAAACTTTCTGTTCAGCGTGAGTGTCACTCAAAATTTGTGTTATTATATATTTATTTTCTTGTTTTAAATTTTTTAATGATGTCATTGTGTTTTATAGCTGTATCTATTGTTAAGCACATGGAAGACTGCGTTTGCACTGAGACCCAGAATGTCACCTTTGAAGTGGAGGTATCTCATCCTGGCATTGATGGTCTCTGGACTTTCAAGGGTCAACCTTTAAAGGCAGGTCCAAAGTACAAGATTGAGGGCAAAGGTACACACTATAGCCTCACTGTTTTGAATGCCATGAAGGACGAAGAAGGAGAGTACATGTTTATGGCTGGTGAAAAGGAATCTAGAGCAAGGCTTACTGTATCAGGTATGTAGACAATCAAATTGCTTTTTAAAATCAAAGTACATACTTTTTTTTTGCCATGCACAATATGAGAATCATGTCATGTGTATAGTTGAGACGTTTAATTTTCATCTCTCCACTAGGTGGTGCTATAAATGGGCCACTCCATGATGTGACTGTAGCAGAATCCCAGACTGCTGAGCTGGAGTGTGAAGTTGCTAATCCTGCTACAGAAGGCAAATGGCTTAAAGATGGCCACCCCATTGACTTCAGCGATAATATCATAAGTGAAAACAAAGGTGCTGTCCGACGCCTTGTCATCGTCATCACCAGGCCACAGGATGTTGGAGAGTACACCTACCAGGTGGCAAATTCCAAGACATCCGGCAACTTGAAGGTTGAAGGTAAACTGTGTCATTAGTATACTTAATTGTTAATATGTTTTGTTTTCTCATTTGTTAGAAGTTATATGGAATTTCTTTCTTTTTTTATTCAAGCCGTTAAAATCAGGAAGACAATAAAGAACCAAACTGTTACTGAGACCCAGGAGGCAGTATTCAGTCTTGAACTCACCCATTTAGATGTGAAAGGATCCCAGTGGATCAAGAATGGTGTTGAGATTCAACCAAGTGATAAATTTGAGATAACTGTCCAAGGCATGGTTCACACCCTGAAGATCAAGAACTGTAACACCCAAGATGAATCGGTCTATGGGTTCAAACTGGGAAAACTATCTGCTAATGCCAGACTCAATGTTGAAAGTATGTTTTTATGTTTTTAATTATCTTTCAAGTACAAAGTTAATTAAATCTGTCTGCTGTTGTTAGATGTATTTCAGTACCCTTTAATCTCTTTTTAGCTATCAAAATTGTGAAAAAACCAAAGGATGTGACATCGCTATTGGGTGCCACTGCCTCATTTGAGCTGAGTTTGTCCCATGATGACATTCCAGTTAAGTGGATGTTTAATAATCAGGAGCTCGAGCCAAGTTCAAATATTAAAACACTGTCTGAGAGGAAAGCCCACAAACTTATCATTCAGAGTGTTGAAGGTCACATGGCAGGTGAATACATTGCTGTGGTCGGGCATCTGCAGTGCAGTGCACATCTTCATGTTGAATGTAAGTGTTTTGAGATATTTTTTTAAATAGTGTTCACCTTGAATGTGAAATTTGGCATTCTAAATATGTTTTATCTTTCTTGCATATATTCAGATTTGGGAGTCACCAAACCTTTGAAGAACATTGAGGTTCCAGAGACCCATGTGGCAACATTTGAGTGTGAAGTTTCACATTTCAATGTTCCATCGATTTGGCTGAAAAATGGAGTTGAGATTGAAATGAGCGAGAAGTTTGGAATTGTGGTGCAAGGCAAACTGCATCAGCTGAAGGTCATGAATGCCAGCCAAGAGGATGTTTCAGAATACACATTTGTTTGTGGAAATGACAAAGTCTCTGCTACTCTGGCTGTAAAACGTGAGTAATTAGTATGTTGTCTGTAAGCTTGAAAGGAATATAAAATTACTATCTACAGCATATTCACAAATGCTTTTTAAAATCTTTCAGCAATTCTGATCACATCCATGCTCCAAGACCTCAATGCTAAAGAAAAAGACACTATTACGTTTGAGGTGACCGTCAACTATGAAGGTATCACCTACAAATGGCTGAAGAATGGTGTAGAAATCCGATCCAGTGATAGGTGCCAAACTCGCACCAAACAGTTCACTCACTCGCTCACTCTCCGAAATGTTCACTTTGGGGATGGAGGAGACTACAAGTTTGTGGCTGGATCTGCTGAAACGTCTGCAAAACTCTTTGTTGATGGTTAGTTTTGTTATATTTACAGCTGCCTTTATGTAACTTAATAGACTGGCTAACAAAAATCTGTTTTCTAGCTCGTGTGATTGAATTCACCAAGCACATTAAAGATATCAAGGTAACTGAGAAGAAGAAGGCTATATTTGAATGTGAGCTCTCTGAACCCAGTGTCCCTGTGATGTGGATGAAGGATGGGCAGGAACTTGAGATGTCTGACAGGTACACTGCAGATATTGCTTAACAATAGTTTTTTTCTTGTTTAAAGAATAAATCTCACTAAATTTTGATTGATTAATGCTTAAAACAAGGGATGTATAACATACAATTCTTAGGGCAAGAACTGTTTACTAACTGTAAACTGCCAATTATCATTGGCTCTGCTTGACCCTATGCTTATTTGCACTGCTCTTGGTAGATTGCGTTGGTCATTATGAAAATGATCTGGCTGTGTCTGTGTTCTTTAATTGTGCATTGTCAGTAGATCAGCTGCAGAACTTTCCACTCCCCTCTGTTCTGTTATGGAATTGTCGTCTCATGCCAATTTGTTTTGTAAATCTGGCCCTTAGTATTTTTGCTTCTTAAGTATAATATAATATTGTTTTAAGGATGTATATATAGTTTTACTGAATAAAACAGACAAAAAAATGATTAAGAAAGTGATTATTTGCAGTCTATAGATCTAAATTCTGTCCATAACTTCCCCATTCTTTTAGATTCAAAGCCACCATTGACAAATTCCTGCAGCGTTTGATGATCCAGACAGTGCGCATGTCTGATGCTGGAGAGTACTCTGTGGTTGCTGGTGCAAGCGTTTCCAAGGCAAACCTCATTGTGGAGGGCAAGGATGTCCGCATCTCTGAGCCTGCTGAGAAGGACATCACTGTAACTACCCATTGTCTTATTACAGTCACTTGTTAAACGTTATCCGTGTTCCATGGCGAGACCACTTTTTTCCCCTCTCTTTTCATGCTTTCCAGGTGGTTGAGAAACAGAGGGCTACATTTGAGTTTGAAGTTAATGAGGATGACATTGAAGGCCGCTGGCTGAAAAATGGTGTTGAAATTCAATCTTCTGATGAGCGTTTCAACTATGTGACAGTTAGAAAGACACATCGCTTGACAATTACTGAAACTTACAGAAGTGATGCTGGAGAATACACTTTCATTGCAGGAAAAAACAGGAGCACAGTCAATCTGCATGTCCAGAGTGAGTGTACAGTTCAGATATCTATAAATATATTTCAATAAATGCTCAGTTTATTTATTATACACACTGCTGTTCAAAAGTTTGAGGTCATTAAGATTCTGTAAATCTTTTTTTCTCACCAAGGTTGCATTTATGTAATCAGAGATACAGTAAACAGTAATATTATGAAATATTATACAAATTTAAACTGTTTTCTATTTTAATATATTTTAAAATGCAATGTATTCATGTGGATAGCCAAGCTGAATTTTCAGCCATTACACCAGTCTTCAGTATCACATGATCCTTCAGAAATTGTTTTGATGTACTGATTTAGTGCTCAAGTATAATTTCTTATTATTATTATCACAGTTGAAAACAATTGTACTGCTTCATATTTTTGTGGAAACCGTCATACATTTTTTCAGGATGCTTTGATAAATAGGACGTTCTAAAGAACGGCATCTCTATAAAAAAATGTAGTGATGGAAAAGTCTTTACTGTCACTTTTGATCAATTTAATGCATTCTGACCCCAAAACAAATGAATGGTAGTGTGTATGTACAATACTTAATCTGAATATATGTCTTTAGCTCTTTCTGTTGATGACATACCAGTATATTCCAAGTGCATTGTACAGCTGTATCAAAGTGGAGCTTTATTTATAGCCCATATAATATCAGCAGTGAAGTTGATTATCTTGGTCTAATATGTGTCTCAATTTAATTCAGTCCCCGAGCCTCCTCAGATCATCAGGCACATGGAGCCCCTGTCTGTTGAGGCTGGTAAACCTGCACGTTTCTCTGTGGAAGTGAAAGGAATTCCTCAGCCTCAGGTATCTTGGTATAAGAACTCTCAGGCCCTGTCTTCTGGGTTCAAGTGTAAGTTCCTGAGGGAGGGAAATGAGCACATTTTGTTGCTCATTGAGGTCTTCCCAGAGGATGCAGCTCAGTACAACTGTGAAGCTAAGAATGACTATGGAGTAGCCACAAGCTCTGCTTCACTTAATGTGGAAGGTGAGCTCATTATCAGACTGTTGTTTAAAACCAGTATTAGGCATTAGTTTTAAATTCTTTCATATAACTAACATTTTAACACAAACATGATTTTTGTAAAGTTTCAGAAGTGGTTTCCCCAGACACGGTGGCTCCAGTGGCCCCACCAGTAATTATTACCTCACTGCAAAATACCTCTGCTGAAGAGGGAGAATCAGCCAAATTCCAGTGCCGTGTCTCTGGAGATGGTAAGGCTCAACCCTGTGAATTGAACAACTGTGGAAAATAGAATATATTCTAAATTCTTAATATGCATGTATAATATTTTTTGTGGATTTAACAAGCATTTGTTTGATTTGTGCAGATCTGAAGATTACCTGGTACTTCAGAGATAAGGAGATTGTGGAGTCTGAGAACTTCAGAATGTCTCAGTTTGATGACACCTGCCAGCTTGAGATCTCCAGAGCATATGTTGCAGATGCAGGAGAATACACATGTGTTGCACGCAATTCTGGAGGAATGGTCTCTTGCTCCGCTGTTTTGACCGTCAATGGTATGTGCAAACGTTTAGGTTCCTTCTCTCCAGAAAATTCCATATTTTTCTCGTTGAACGACCTGACCTTTTTTTTTTTTTGGTTTGGCTTATTAGCATGTTCCATTGCTTAATACAGGTTTTAGATGCCATGCATGATTCTCAGGTCATTAACTTAAAATACACTTTGGACAAACTGTTTCTCATAGGGATCTCATTATCATTATGGATTTCACGAGACAGGTATTTAGTTCCACTGCCATCTATGATCTTACCAAGACCAGGACCCCATTATTTACTGTGCATGTCAAAGGCACTGTTTTCCATCAAAATTCATAGATCATTCAAACACGATATAGAAGTGTTAAAAGATACAAATCGCATCACCTCTCTTTCATTATTGAGAGAACTAACCACAGACCATTAAAAAACCAAGCTTTATTTTTCAGTGAATAGGGTTTTTCCCACAAATCATCAATATAAATAACATTTTAAATGGAAGGCTCATTTTGCTTGTCATCATCCTCATGAATTTTGAGAACTCATCCATGAAATTCTGCCATCTCTCACTACAGTAATAATCTGTTATTTTTAAACTTAAATGGCAGTTTGACATTTATAAGTGTCTAATGTTATTTTTTTTATTGCTCAGATCTCAGTGTGAGAACAGTAGGTAGGCAAAGTGTTTCGAGCACTGGAATGACTCATTCGGAGATGGTCACCTCCCAGACCATGAGTGAGACTCATTCTTCCACTATGCAAACTTTTGAAAGTGTCTCTACGGTGATGATGTCCACAACATCTGTTAAAAGCATTGAGGTCCAACAAGTTACCTCTATGGAAGAATACTCTACAAGCCCCACTTTGACCCTGAAAATGAGTGATGTCATTGTCAGCCTGGGGGATGTGGCTCAGTTCAATTGCTCCTTCAGTGGACAACCATTTACTGAAATTATATGGGATCATAATGGAAGGACAATCACAAATACAGAAAGGGTGCAGTATGTACATCAAGGCGGGCTCATTTCTCTCATCATATTCAATGTCCATCTTGGGGACCAGGGAAGTTACTGCTGTACTGTTAAAAATAGAAATGGTGAAAATCGAACATCTGCACAGCTCACAGTGGAAGGTGGTTATAGATTTTGTTTTGCCTTTGATGCTCATTTCATCCCATCTGCTTCCTGCTGGTGTTTTGTTATTCTAAAATATGTTTCATGTGATTATAACCAACTTTAATTTTTAATTAAATTTACAATGTAATATCCCATGTAATCAATTTTAATACTTTAAAACGTTTAATCCTTCACATGCCTGGCCTAACATCATCCTCCATCTTACTAAATTTTTTTTGTTCTTATCAATGCTAAAATATCTTGCTGAATTACTGAATAATCCCTAATAAATTTCCCTAACTTTATTCTCACTCAGCTAAAGAAGCGAACCCCAAAGAAACCCTCGTACCTTCCGGTTCTATCAGTAAATCTTCTAAAACTGAAAATGAGTCAAGTAAAAAGGCCACTGACCAAGAAAAGCAGGAGTCCTTACCGAATGTTGGAGCTCTGACAACAAAGTGGCAGATAAGCCGACATTACAATCCTGATGTTATCCCTTTGTTGGAGCGTGACATATACGATGCAATGCAGCCAGAGTTCCCTGTGAAACTGTCCCCAGAATTCCTTGCCAAACAAAGGGAGAGTGTTTCTCTTTATTATGTAATCAAAGGAACCCCCTCTCCATTCGTTGTATGGCTACACAACCAGTTGAATGTTGAAGAGCCAAGGTCATACTCCTTGAAACATGACGGGCCATTGTGCTGCTTAAATGTAAAGAATATTGGTTCTGAACAAGGGCGCACACATTCTTGCGAGGTTATCAGTGTTGCAGGAGACAAAACATGCAGCACTCATCTCAGAGTGAAGACAGGTTTGCATTTGCATGCTTTAGTCTTTACCACCTTTTATGTTAGCCCTGGGCACACATTTAATTTTTTTAAGTCATATGTCCACTCTTATAAGTAGAAAGAGACAGAAAAAAAGAAAAAAAAGACATCTCTCAAAAAAAGGAAATAAATCACAACATGAAAATGTTGTCTCTATAGGAGTCTGATAGTGACTGCAGTGGACACCTGTCATGGCATGGGTGATCTGCAAGGGAGATGTGGTCCATTTTCATTATGTTTGAAGGAGAAAATGGGTTTATAATAATAAGAATGCACAGATACTAAAATACTGCATAGAAACTTCATAATGTGCTGTCACACATAAAATATTTGTTTGTGTTTTTACAGTGTCTAAAGTGGATGAGGAGGCCAGTTATGAAGAGGAAGCAAAAGGTAAATGATTAAATACAAATTTTGTTGACTTATCATTTATTTACTTCATATTGTTGTGAGGCTTATTTATTTTTTCTGTATATATTTTTGTAAAAAAAATAATTTTGCATAATTATGTATCTATAGGTTTTCCCACCACTAACAAAGTACTTTGTATATATAATATATTGCATATTATGAAAATTTTATTGAACCATTTCATCATTTTTTATTCAGTGTTTTCTACCTCGACTATATCAACTGGAGAGGACTCTTGCACAACAAGTCTTCATTTAAAAGAAAAAAGCAAAACATTTGAACTCCAGCCAGAGTGTAAATTATTTTCAGAACCATTAGAGAAAAAGCCAGAAAAGCCAGTCTTTGTAACAAAATTCTCATCAGCAATCGCAACTTTTGGAAACACGGCTAAGTTTACTGTGATAGTTTCTGGATTTCCTAAGCCAGTTATTCAGTGGTACCACAATGGCCAATTGATAAAATCCTCAGCTTTTTATACATTTGTCCAAGAGAAGGAAGAACATACTCTTGTCATAACTAACATTACCAAAGAGTTGGAAGGAGAGTATTCTTGCAACGCGAGCAACCAATTTGGCAAGTCAACATGTACATCCTATCTTCATGTAAAGGTGAAGGACATAAAGGAGCAAGAAGAGACTTTTGGGCAGCCTCCATATTTCATCAAAGCAATTGAGCATGTGAAGTGTGCAGCCGGTAGCCATGCTCTTTTTGAATACACCGTAACAGGGGCTCCACTTCCTGATGTTCAGTGGTACAGAGGTAGCAAACATATGCAGCCTAGTAAGTACTGCATCATTGTGAACAATATAGATGGGTCTGGCTATTTAAAGATATTAGGCATTCAGCAAAGCGACAGTGATCTTTACTCTTGTAGGGCATCTAATCCTCTTGGAGAAACCTCTTGCAGTGCAGAACTCATTGTATTCTTGGAGACAGCTTCTGAAACCACTGAATCACGTTTGTATAGTGTCAGTCTTCCAGAACAAGTCAAGACTAGCCTTCAGGAAGGACAACAGATGGTTTACACCACTGGCACTGAAAACAGGCAAACTGTTACAAGTGGGCAGATGGGTACCTTGCATGCTTTAGATATATCTGCAGCCACTGTGCACATGGAGCAGGTAACTCACCAAGATACAGTGATTCAGTCTCATGATGTCCAGAAGAGAGTAAAAGTTGCCCCTGCCCTGCCAATGCCAGTGGTGGCAACTCCTCTGAAACAGCTGCATATGGCTGCAATGGCCTCTGCTGTTCAAGAAAACCAAGGCTTTACTGAGCAGCACTGTCATCAAATTGTTAGTCCAGAAGTACGAGAGCTTGAATTGAGTGTTGAGGAGCACTCAAAACTTATGTCCGCCATTTCAGAGAGTTCTACACCTCTTAGCATATTGAAAGCTGAGGATTTGATAAAAAGTGAAACTGAAAAGATACAAACAACTTCAGAGCCAAAGGTTATTGTTAGTGGTCCTCAAGTTGAAATTAAGTTACCAATTCTATGGGAAGAATGCACAAAAATTAAAAGTCCTGAAGAGGAGAAAAGCTACAGAGTTACAGAAGGGGTTAAGTTATTGTATACTGCAACATCATTGGAGAATGTAGCACTTACAGAAGGTCATACTTCAGAGCTAGCAACTTTTGAGTCCATTGTATGTTTAGCAGAAAAAGAACAAGCCAAACCAGTGCTTACATCAGTCAGTGAGACTAAGCACACTCTTTTAAAAGAAAAAAACTTTAAAATGCATAGTCCAGACAAGGAAACTGCTCAGCTCTCTAAAGAGCCAATATTAAAATCAGCCCTGGTTACTGAAGAAAAGAACAAGCTTCAAGCTGACAAAACCACTGGAATACCTATTCTAGAGCATCCCTTTTCAGTCCATTCCCAAAAAGAAGAGGATCAGGTGCTTCATTTACAGCTTATCAGTGACCAAGGCACTCTTTTGTCTGAGGGCAGATTTACTAGTGAGAAGCCAGGTTTCGAGCAGGTGGATGTCAAAAAAATGCCAATTATTTTGCACGCAGTTTCTTCTGATGACCAGACAACGTTTTTTTATGAACCGGCAACACAGCTAGCATCCAAGGATACCACAATTGTTGTAAAGCCCAGAGAAGAGTTTCCTGCCCGATTACATCTTCACTCGGTGCAGTCGAATACTACTTTATATAAAGAAGGGTTACTTTCAGTCGAAAAGCCAGATGAACAGAAAGCCATCCAGAGACAAGAAAAAGACCGTAAATTTGTAGCCACTAAAGAAGAACGTGTAAAACTAACTTCAGATTATGCCAAAGGTCTTGATGTGATGGTAGAAGGTTTTAAGATTGAGCACAAAACAGAAGCCAGACCCTTGAGTGTGCTTCAGGTAGTCTCACAGACTGATCCGCTTTCAAAGGAAAGCCCTCTGGTCAGTGAAGTCAAGCTGCATTGTGCAATTGTGCAGAAAGAGGATTGGTGGAATAACATGCATGCAGCATCTGTGTCAGAATCTCATTCAATAGAAGAGGGTCGCACAGACAGTTTCAAAGCAGTTGAGAAATTTACTTGTAAGACAGATGTAGAACCTAAAGTACCGGTTCAGTCTTATCATGTAGAGGAAAAAGCCATATCAACAGAAAGTTGTGTTTCTCTTGAGGCTGCAGAGCAAGACTTTGCAGTTCAGATTCAAGAAGGTCAATCTGTAAGGCATTCAATACTTATGGAGGAAAAACATACTCTGACAGGTGAAATGTCTCAGGGATTTACCAGATCAGAGGCAACTGAAATAAACATTACAACTCAGCCACTAGAACCTCTTTTAGTAAGTGAATCGCAGGAAAGCAAAACTCTTCCAAAGGAGCTTACCTTTCTAATTCCTGTACCAAAATCACACAGCTTGGACATCAAAGAACAGTTGGAAATGACACTTCGATGTGCTGTGGCTTGTGAGCAACCTTTGCTTTTGGCAGATGTAGTGCAAAGTTTAGAAGTCGGGGAAGTAAAGGAGGTCAGGATGCACATGGAACCGAAATACTTGATGTTCACTTACCTTATTACAGCAGCTGGTCCACCCATTGAAATTACAATTGCCTTCGAGGGTGAATACCCACAGACAGCAGCTCTTAAAAATGAGTTTCGTGCTGCTTTCTACTCCATGCTTAATCAGGAGAAACCCATCTTGACCTCTGAACAGTCAAACATCTTAAAACTTGACAGACCTGAGAGACTGCAGGTTAGCAAAGCTTCTTCATATCCATTATCCTCAGCAATTTTAACAGAAAATGTTGAAGTGTTTGCAACACCCAAAATGCAGTCTGCTGCTCTGCAAACAGAAGCTAAAGTCTCTTTGCAATCTGCAATGTCTCAAAAGCAAACTGCTATCCAGGAGTCAAGGCACCATGTGACTCAGAAGACTACTGAATCCAAGATGGAGATCCACAGTTTCACTGAGACTGAACACAGGGAAATGAAAATTGTTTCAGATATTACAGTTGATGCACCTCACAGGCAGGAAACTGTGGAAAAGCCTATGGATGTTCTTATTCAAGAAGACAAACGAGAGGAGATTTTAACAGAGGACATTTTGCCTGAAAAGCTCTTTTTTGAAATACCATTAAAAGATATTAATGCAGAGGAGAATTCCAAGGTTACATTGTCTGTGAGAATAAAAGGTGTAAAAAGTGTAAACTGGCTTTTGAATGGAGTATTGATCAAATCTGGCAAAGAGTTCAAATGTTTAAAGGATAATGACTCTTACACACTCTTAATCAACAAAGTTATCAAGATGAAACATGAAGGTGAATATACCTGCGAGGCTGAGAGTGAAGCTGGCAAGATGTCATCATCATCAAGGCTCACTGTTGTGTCAAGAGGTTGGACTGTGTGGATTTTGTCATTTTAGATGAGATAGATAATTCTTAACAATTCAACTCAGACCATTACTAATTAACTAGTAGGCAGCTGCTACATCATCTTCCCACTACTTCACAATTTCTTTAAGAATTCTTTTCAAGAATACATTGTGTGCTAAACATCTTTCCACCCTCTTTCAAAATAATGGCACATTTTTCATCTTCTTCTGAGTTCTTCAAGCATGACCATGTCATGTGTGATTCTTTATCACCCTTCTGCTAACGCTCACATCACTTTTTTTTCCATGTTATCCCAGGATTAGTCATCCCTTCCTTTCCATCTCTGATGCATCCTGATATATCACTCAAGTCAGTTGTCATAATATTGCCCATGTAATAATGTTTTGTATTTTTTTCTCCTTGCATATTTCAGTGCCTCCAGTTTTCAAAAAGAAGATCTGTGACGTGCAGAGCAACATTGGCAGCCCAGTGAAGTTTGAATGTGAAATTGAAGAGACACCCAATGTGACCTTCAAGTGGTCCAAATCTGGCTCAGAGATTAGACAGAGTGACAAATTCAGGATCATCAGCAGGCAAAGCACATCATCTCTAGAGCTCCTCAACCCAACAAAGGATGACATTGGTGAATACAGTTGTCGTGCTTCAAACAAGCACGGTAGTGACACCTGCTCTGCTAACCTGAGCATCACTGGTGAGTGGACTGGTTTTGAATTCACATGCTATACTCTTTAACAAAGGTTACTGATTTTCAAGGTTTCACTGTTTTGTTTTTTGTTTTTCCTTGAAATCCAATCTGCACTCTTCTGTATGACACAGTTTTGTACGTTTTGTAATCTTACATAAACAATATATGTTGCATCTTAAATTCTTTGTGTGTAGTGATTATGAAATCACTGAAGACATATAAATGTCCAAATCTTTCAAGCTCTTCCTCTTAATGTTATTCTTTATATTCTCTCTTTTTTAATTAATATAATTAATCCTCCTGGGATCAGTACTGCCTCTCATGTCTGAACCAAACACTTGGAAATTTATGTGATAGTTTTAAGATCTTTCCCAGTGACTGCCCCCCCCCCTACTCATTATACTAAAGTGAGTACAAATACTAATTTTAGAATTTCTTCTGATTCAATTCATATATTCTATACAGATGTTATATACAGGTTAACAAATATTTTGATGGCCTTATGTGGTAGAGATAACTGATATAGACAAGCTCAGATTGACTCCATTATAGCAATGGATATTCTATTGTCTATTGAGTGCATATTGGATTATAATTTTGTTGATTCATCTGTTTTAGTCACATGACTTTTTACAGCTCATTCACCATATTTACGATCATCAGTGGGGCAAAGTAAATGTGGTGAATTATAAAAAAAAAAAAAAAAAAAAAACCTTGCACACTGGATTTGATCTTTACCAGGTCCCAGAAAACATTTTGCAGATCTGAAGTAAGCACAGACCCTACCCAATCTAACGTTCACAGACACTTATTTGTTTGTATTTATACATTCTATTTAGGAATATATAAATGTATAATGTATTTATATATTCCTCTATCCAACTCTGTATGTCTGTGCTTTCTGTATGCAGGAGCTATATATGAAAATATATTTAAAAATATATAGAATTGTCCTGTCCATGAATGTTTGATTTGGTAGGGTCCATGCTAACTTGAGATCTGTAAAAATGTGTTCTGGGACCTGGGTATGGATCTAATCTAATAATTTTTTTTCTTGGTATCACTGTTCATGTGTTTTTGTATTTACCACCATAACTTCTCTCTGCTGGTGATCATTAATAAGGAGGATGAGCAGAAAAAGTCATGTTTGAATAGGATGAATAGGACAACAGATGAATAGGGTCACTTTGATTAAGGATGGAAGGAAGATTCATAACATAGTTGGCTTTCAAAAATGGCAAGACTAATCTAGAAGATAGTGAAATATATTGCTTGTAAGGTAGGGACAAAACCTCTCTTCTTGACAGAACATGGTAAGTCCTGTGTAGAAAACGTGTCCCAAGTGATAAATGTTCGGTGTTACTTGATTTGTGATGTGCTTTAGTGTTTGTGTGAGTATATGTGTAGAAAGGTACGGATGATGAAAATGCTGGTTATTCTGGATTTACCACCTACCCACGAAAGTATTTCCACACACCTTGCATTTCTAAGAATTGTAATAGTTTGTTTATGACTTTTCAAGGTCTTTGTTTAAATGGTTAAAGCAGGCATATCTGTACAACTATGCTGCAATAATCTGCACTAATCTATACAACTGCACTATATATAAAGGAGACATAGTGAGGGATGGCCCCCCAAAAAATAATATATATTTTTCTATTAGACAGTGGAAATGAAGCTGGTTTCTAGTGTACCATTACTAGAGTGGCTATGAAAGGTTTTTATAGTTATTGTTACCAAAACGATCAATACTATTGAGTTTACAACTATGGTTATGCTGAATTCCATTTAATTTTTATTCTCAGAATCCCCATCCATCACAAAAGAATTACCAATGCTGGATGTAGTGAAGGTGACTGGTGCTTTATTTGGGAGTGAGCTCATTGGTACTGCCCCGTTTGAAATAAATTTGTTGAAGGATAAGAGACTTGCCAATTCTGACAAAACCATTTTTGAAGATTTAATTGAATATTTGGATACACATGCATTTGAAAGTTCAGATGTTGGGGAGTACCAGTGTTGCCTATCAAACGAAGTTGGAAAAATCACCTCAAATTCAATTGGTATGATAAGAGGTTAGTATGCTTGAGAAAGACAAGAAGAATAATACCTGCAGGTTCCCAGCACTAACAGGTGTGTTACTAACAGGCAGCGCGGGCTACAATGGCTAGCTAAAACTGTTAACAATGCTTTCAATATTAAGCAGTTGCTGTTGCCATGACTTAAATGATTCAGTTTTAATTTTTCATGGTTGACCTGCAATATCAAAATTTTAAAGACTTTAATTAAAAAGAAAAACACAAGTGAAATAAAATCAAAGGTAAAAGTACAGTACAACTTCTACAATTTCTGACTTTTTACATAGCTTATAGAACGTTCTTTGTTCTTTGTATTTCCGAAAAGGCTGGTGGGTTTCCATACACTGATTCTTTGTCCTAGAAGCCACTTTTTAGATTCATTATGATAAGAGGGTGCATTTGTATTGAAACATGCTGGGATAATTGGTTGTTCTGCTTCTCTCGTAGTTAAAGGCTGGCAAAAGGATGCAGGATCTTGAGATATTTGAACATGTTTTTAAAAACGCTGTTTTAGACTGGACTGTGTTTTGCATACCTTTTCTATATTTGACAAAAATGCATTCTCTGTTGAAAATCACAAGTCATATTTCTTAATTCATGTTTGCTTTTGTCGAGTGATACAGTGCCTTCACATATCCTGTGTTTGTTATGTAGTTGTAGCTATGGTTTAAGTTAGTGTTCACTTCATCCGGATGTATTTGACCTGCTTCATCTTCTTTTTGTGGATGTCAGAAACTATAGATGTTTTTACTGGTTATTGAATAATGAATATCTTGACAGTGGTTGTTGGTGAAATTGAATGCAAAAACATCACTCTTGGAAAATGGGAAAGAAACAATGAACAAACTCTGCATCTTCTGAAAATGTTCTTATTCGAATCAGAACCACATGTCTTTCTGAAGAATATACCCAATTTCTTTGAAAAGGCAGTGAAATGGAAGAGGTTCAAGAGAAATCTTGTGTTTGGAAGAAACTGAAATGGGAGAGCAACTGCAACATTCTTCAACAAGGACACATTCCTTTCCATGTTGAGCCATTATTTAAAGGACAAATGAGTGAAGGATCATGGCACACACATTTGTGGCATTTTTACTGGAATACTGAAATTTCCTCTTTCTTGGATTCTTGGATTTTGCAATGAAATAACTATTCTAATAACTCTTGTTGGTCCTCAGTGTTTTACCTCTTACATGGAATGCAGAATTATATAATAATGAAATGGTTGAGGAATGGAAAACAAATTTTTCCTTTTTTATAGGAAAACAATTTTTTGCTGAAAATTCCGCTGTCTTTGAATATCTACAAGAACAATACAGATATGGATGTCAATATTCTTGCAAAGTGTGTAATTCTTTAAATCAGATGCTGGTTACTGTGCTCAAGATGAATTTTTTGTCATTTCTGCTATATTTAAATAACTTAGACTCTTAGAACTTAGACAGAACTGGAAATGACACTTATCTAATATGTAGGCCTATATTTATTTTCCTGGACTAAAGCTTTTCAATCCTCTTCACCTCAGGACCTGCCCAATTTGTGAAGAAGTTGACAGACCTATCTATTCCAATGAGCAAAAAACTAAGACTTGAATGCACATTCACTGGAGCTCCAAAAATGTTTGTCACTTGGTACAAGGATGGCAAACAGCTCTATGCTTCATATCGATACAACACCAAAGTTACATCAAACTCCTGTATCCTGGAGTGTCTGCATGAGTGCAACAATGAGACTACAGGAAGATACTCATGTGAAGTTTCAAATATTTATGGGACGGATATATGTCATGCTCAAGTAGTGGCAGTTACAGGTTTGTAATTTTACTCGTCTCTCGCCTGCCCATTGTCAAAGTTCCATACCCATGGATTTTGCCCATGGATATAAAAGGAATAGTTTGGTTTTGCCGATTTGGACCGCATGTCACCTGGAATGGTGTAATTTTTGTTAATTAAAGGTTTTATTTTTAAACCATTATTAAATTATTTGATTTGGGTTTCTCAGTTTAAATGAAAGATACCAGTAATTATAAATATGTAGGCCTATATTTATTTTCCTGGAGTAAAGCTTTTCAATCCTCTTCACTTCAGAACCTGCCCGCTTTGTGAAGAAGTTGACAGACCTATCTATTCCAATGAGCAAAAAACTAAGACTTGAATGCACATTCACTGGAGCTCCAAAAATGTTTGTCACTTGGTACAAGGATGGCAAACAGCTCTATGCTTCATATCGATACAACACCAAAGTTACATCAAACTCCTGTATCCTGGAGTGTCTGCATGAGTGCAACAATGAGACTACAGGAAGATACTCATGTGAAGTTTCAAATATTTATGGGACGGATATATGTCATGCTCAAGTAGTGGCAGTTACAGGTTTGTAATTTTACTCGTCTCTCGCCTGCCCATTGTCAAAGTTCCATACCCATGGATTTTGCCCATGGATATAAAAGGAATAGTTTGGTTTTGCCGATTTGGACCGCATGTCACCTGGAATGGTGTAATTTTTGTTAATTAAAGGTTTTATTTTCAAACCATTATTAAATTATTTGATTTGGGTTTCTCAGTTTAAATGAAAGATACCAGTAATTATAAATATGTAGGCCTATATTTATTTTCCTGGAGTAAAGCTTTTCAATCCTCTTCACTTCAGAACCTGCCCGCTTTGTGAAGAAGTTGACAGACCTATCTATTCCAATGAGCAAAAAACTAAGACTTGAATGCACATTCACTGGAGCTCCAAAAATGTTTGTCACTTGGTACAAGGATGGCAAACAGCTCTATGCTTCATATCGATACAACACCAAAGTTACATCAAACTCCTGTATCCTGGAGTGTCTGCATGAGTGCAGCAATGAGACTACTGGAAGATACTCATGTGAAGTTTCAAATGTTTATGGGATGGATATATGTCATGCTCAAGCAGTGGCAGTTACAGGTTTGTAATTTGTACTGGACTCTGCCTGCCCCGTCTTAAAGTTCCATACCCCCGGATTTTGCCCATGGATATAAAAGGAATAGTTTGGTTTTGCCGATTTGGACCGCATGTCACCTGGAATGGTGTAATTTTTGTTAATTAAAGGTTTTATTTTTAAACCATTATTAAATTATTTGATTTGGGTTTCTCAGTTTAAATGAAAGATACCAGTAATTATAAATATGTAGGCCTATATTTATTTTCCTGGAGTAAAGCTTTTCAATCCTCTTCACTTCAGAACCTGCCCGCTTTGTGAAGAAGTTGACAGACATATCTATTCCAATGAGCAAAAAACTAAGACTTGAATGCATATTCACTGGAGCTCCAAAAATGTTTGTCACTTGGTACAAGGATGGCAAACAGCTCTATGCTTCATATCGATACAACACCAAAGTTACATCAAACTCCTGTATCCTGGAGTGTCTGCATGAGTGCAGCAATGAGACTACTGGAAGATACTCATGTGAAGTTTCAAATGTTTATGGGATGGATATATGTCATGCTCAAGCAGTGGCAGTTACAGGTTTGTAATTTGTACTGGACTCTTGCCTGCCCGTCTTCCAAAGTTCCATACCCATGGATTTTGTCCATGGATATAAAATAAATAGTTTGATATTGCAGCGTTGGACCGCATGTCACCTGGAATGGTGTCATTTTTGTTCATCATGGTTGTTTTGGGGGGAGTTGGCAACAATATGGTGTGCTGCTGTGACATTTTGCACGTTCATTGAAGTGGCTCAAGTGTCTTAATTCAAGTCTATTTTGCCCTATATCGAGGCTACGATAGGAGCTGGCATGTTTTTTTGAGAGCTTCTTGTTGTGGGATATTGATCAACTTGCGTTTGCATCTGCAAGTTTCCTGAGGCACGCTTGGAAGATATTGCATACTTCAACAAATTTGAGGAGTTTATTTTAAAGAACAATCTGCATGTTTTAAAGGATGAATTGTTGCCTGTTTGTGTAGTTCTTGGCGTTGTTAAGAAAGTAATTTAAATTGATCTGATGATGTTCTTCTTAGAGCCTGCCCGCTTTGTGAAGAGGTTGATAGACATGGCTGTCCCACTCGGTCAGAAACTGAGACTTCAGTGTACATTCAATGGAGCACCGAAGATGTTTGTCACATGGTACAAAGATGGAAAGCAACTGTATGCCTCATACAGATACAACACAAGGATCATTGAGAACACTTGCATTTTGGAATGCCTCCATGACTGTAACAATGAAACACCTGGAAAATACTCTTGTGAAGTATCAAATTCCTTTGGCACTGATATCTGTCATGCCGATATAACTACAGTTACAGGTTCGTATGCCATCCTAGTTTACTTATTTACAGATATCTTTAATGTTTAGGCAGACATAGGTTAAAAGTAATTTCATTCATTTCTCGTTCTCAGAACCTGCCTGTTTTGAACAGAAGCTTAAGGACAAAAAAGTTGCCATGAGTAAAAAACTGAAGCTTGAGTGCACGTTTACTGGAGCTCCTAAAATCTTTGTCACCTGGTACAAGGATGGCAAACAAATATATGCCTCTTACAGATATAATACTCAAGTTGTTGGAAACACTTGCACTCTAGAATGTCTACATGAATGCACTAAAGACACTCCTGGTAGATACTCCTGTGAGGTGTCCAATTCCTATGGAAGTGATATCTGTCATGCTGAAGTGACCACAGTTTCTGGTTAGTGCACCTTAAAAGGCTCTTTATCCTAAAATTAGTGTTGGATGGAATTCAAGTTGATTCTTTAGCCGAAGCCAGTTATTTGCAAGCATATTGATGATGCTCATCCAATATTGTTCCTCTTAGGACCTGCTCGTTTTGTGAAGAAACTCACAAACCAGACTCTTCGATGGGGACAAAAGTTGAGACTTGAATGCTCCTTCACAGGAATTGAAAAACTGTTTGTCACATGGTACAAGGATGGCCAACAGGTCTACGCTTCATATAGGTGCAACACAAAAGTAATTGGAAACACTTGCATTTTGGAATATCATCATGAGTGTGATGAGGATACTCCTGGAAAATATTCTTGTGAGGTTACAAATGAAGATGGATCCGATATTTGTCATGCGCTGGTCACCCTTGCGACAGGTTGGTTAACTGCAGTCAGAAATTTGAGTGAATTTACAGATCATCCAACTTTTTCATTCTTTCTATACTTTCCAATGCGCTTCTTTTCTTTAATCTCAAAGAGATCATCTTTCTCTAGATAAATTGCTAGAATTCAACATTAAACACTGGCAGCCTTTACAAAGGGAATATCATTATATATATATATATATAATATATAATTGAGTATAACTGAAAAAAAATCTCAAACTTAAAGTTCAATTTAGAGTATACAGCGACTTTCAACATTAGCACTGGTGCACAATAGCCAAATGCAAACTAGTGTTTTTTTATAGTGTTATTATTTATATATGATTACAATATTTAGTAATGTCTATAATTAGCTTTTATTTTTATACTTTTTGCTTTCATTTTCAGATTTAGTACTCGTGTTTTGTGCTTGTAATTTTTTTAAAGGTTATTTTTATTTTAGATTTAGTTTTAGGTTTAGTTTAACCATTGTATTTTAACCATTGTAGTTTTTGTTAACAGTAACAACGCTAATGCAATAAACAAGGTCGCAAAAATGCATTAAATAAAGCATTAAATACAGTTGTCTGCTTCATGTAGTAAACAGCTTACACTGTCACGTTAACTCTATAATATCACATTTAACAGACATTGAGTAGTCTAATAAGACACTTTAGTCTGCTTTTCAACTATAGAATTCCTTAATATGCTAATCTACTAAACATTTAAAAAGTATTTAGTACTGGGTTAAAAGGTTTTTATTTCTAGAAGTTAGATTGGAAGGTTAGATTGGAAGTGCCATGGCAGAGGCATTGCAAATATGAATCTTTTGGTCAAAGGATTGAGAAGACTAATACGAGAGATTGCAAAATTTAAAGTGTGGATAAAACTGCACGCCTAGCTATTCTGAAAGCAGAAAAGACAGATGCTTGTCTTGCCATGCAAGCAAAGAACTTGATTTAAAAAAAGAAAAGAAAAAGAAAACAACAACACACATTAAACTCTTTGTGGTAGGTATTTTGATTAAATATGTGACCTTGTGTGTGTGTAATGTGTTTTGTTTTCAGAGCGCAAAATTCCACCAACTTTCACTAAGAAACCCTCAGAGCACATTGAGGATGCCGGGGGAAAATTGGTGAAGCTTGAGGGTCGAGTATCTGGGTCACAGCCTCTATCTGTAAGCTGGTATAAAGATAATAGAGAAATCAACCCTTCTGACATCTATGACATTTCATTCAAGAGCAGCACGGCTGTGATGTGTCTCAAGAATGCCACAGTCACAGACAGTGGCGTTTATACATGCAGCGCTTCTAATGAAGTGGGCACTGCCTCCTTCAAGGTGGTGGTTGACATCACAGGTAGACAATATTGTCTTACTGCATGATTATCTTATCTTATTTCTCACATGTCATATTCCTTTTTCTTCTTTGCATGCTAATTTCTGGTAATTCTGTGATGTGTATTAAATGTGGCTTTCTGTTGTACTGCATAAACATGACCTCCCCTCCTTTTCACTGAAAAGCACAGGTAAAAATGCTGACATTGTTCACTTTTTAATATCTAGAGCAAAAAAGGCCACCGACTTTTGACATTCCCCTTAAACCAGTGACAGTGAGTGAGGGAGAGAGGCTAAACCTTAACTGTCATGTCTGCGGGTCTCCCCCAATGAAGATTCAGTGGATGAAGGACAGAAGGGAGGTCACATCCTCTGCTAGAACCAAGACGATTTTTGTGGATGGCACAGCCACCCTGGAGATAAACCAGACATCTAAAACTGATGCAGGAGATTATCTGTGCAAGGCAACCAACAGTGCTGGTAGTGAATTCTCCAAGGCCAAAGTCACAATCAAAGGTAATTAGAAGACTATTGTAAATCTAAATTCTCTGTACTACTCAAAATGTGCATTTTAATGCAGCTAAATTAAAAGTGTGATATGAAAAACATATTATTGAACTCTTTACATTTGATTAGTTTCATTTTCTACTTTTAGGTGTGATATTCTAAACTTTTCTAACAGTACCAAGTAGAGTTTAAGCTAATTTCTTATTTCATTGTCATGCATTTTGGCATCTTTACAATCTTTATGATTTCCACATCTTGTTTTGCTTGCTACTTTGGTGCTTTGATCTTGCTGTTTCTCACAAAGTTTTACATTTTTCATAGGGCACCAAGCTGCAGTGTTTTGCTGTGATCTTGATAATATTTTAAGAACATTTGTTTTTACATATTTATTCTTGTTTCATCAAGGATCTTTTTAGAAATGCGTTTTATCTGAATAGCAATGCTTAAGGCACCGATGCTTAGACTTACATAAATTGCTAACTAAGGTGGATGAGTTTGATCTGTGAGCTTTATTATTTTTATTAATGTGGAGTTTGTGACAGTCTAACGCAGATGCACTAAACTTGTTAAAATGTTGAGATGTGACAACTATTCTTATCTAGATTTCAGTCCATTTTTATAAGTTGCTTAATATGTTGTTACATTGTCGGTATTACTCAGATAAAGCAAGTGCAGCACCTGCAACAGCACCGGCAGCCCCCACAGCACCTCAGACAGTTAAAAAACTGGATAACTTGTTCTTCATTGAGGAGCCCAAGAGCATTCATATTGTTGAGAGTAAGTTGCTGCTTTCTGCTAAACAGTGTAGATATGTCATTTTTATGATTAGTGTTAAATGTTGAATTGCATGATGGATCACATCACATTCTGGATTACAGAGGGTACAGCTACCTTCATTGCTAAAGTTGGTGGTGATCCCATTCCCAATGTGAAATGGATGAAGGGCAAATGGAGGCAGATGACTCATGGTGGTCGGGTCAACATTCAACAAAAAGGCCAAGAGGCCAAGTTGGAGATCAAAGAGGTGACCAAATCTGACTCTGGTCAGTACAGATGTGTTGCCTCAAACAAACATGGAGAAATTGAGTGCAGCACTGATTTGAATGTTAATGAGAAGAAAGACTCTGGACCACAGGTGGTCAAACTGAAGAAGTGAGTCGGAAACTATGATTTTCTTTGCCAGAAAAGCTCAAAATCCCAATTATGTTCTGATTATAACCTTGCACTCTCTTTTGTTGCGTTCAGGACTCCATCAAAGCAGAAAAGTCCAAAGGAAGACAAAGACATTGACATTGTTGAGTTGCTAAGAAATGTAGATCCAAAAGAGTATGAGAAATATGCTCGCATGTATGGAATCACAGACTTCCGGGGTCTCCTTCAAGCTATTGAGTTTCTGAAGAAGGAGAAGGGTGAAGAAAGTGGACGACCGGTAGATAAATCTAAATTGTTTTGTCTTAATAGATGATCCAAATCTTGCGTTTTCCTACACTGTATTGGGATATAAATCTACAACAAATAGCTTTAATCGGTGCCCTTGTTTTCTGAATCAGGAAAGTGAACATGGAAGAGAATATGATGAGGATTTGGCTAAGCTTGTGTCTGATTTGCAGAGGAGAATGGAACACAGTGAAGTATGTTCCTTCTTTGGGAAGCTGAAGAACCACTGCTTCAATTTTCAGACATATTGGCATATTGTTGCATATGCTTATCAGGTACATGTTGATGCCCTAAATGTATGAATATTTTGTTTTTGCAGCCTGTTACCCTGCTTAAAGACATCACAGATCAGACAACGCAAGTTAACAAAGAGGCAGTGTTTGAGTGTGAGATTAAAATCAACTATCCAGAAATTACACTGTCTTGGTATAAAGATACACAGAAGCTAGAAACTAGTGATAAATACGACATTAAACTCGTGGGCGACCGTCAGATATTGAAGATCAAGAACTGTCAGACCAGTGACCAGGGAAATTACCGTGTCGTTTGTGGGCCACATATATCCAGTGCCAGACTGATAGTGTTGGGTAAGTCCATTTTAAAGACCTTGTATTCTGCATTGAAATAAAATGTTTGTACTTATAATTAATTGAGGCCCATTTACCTCAATTTATTCTACAGAGAGTCAAGTTAATGTTCAGAAACCATCACCTGGTAAGAGGGTAGAATTGCATTGTAGTGCAGTGTTTACTGACACATATTATAGATTTGTCTTACACCATGTTTTACTAGTTCACTTCAACTATAAGAAATTAAATTATCACAATGAGGAGGAGGGCCACATAGATTGCCCCATCATGTAAGGAAATTACTAACCTCTTCTTGTTTCTTCACTTACTAGCTAATGCTAAGCATTTGTTTATTTTTCCTCTTAGTGCTTTAAAATAGCTTGGCTATAGTGGTGTTGATTATGTACCATCAAAAATTGTGCGTTTGAAAGCACATTTACATTTCTTCTTCTTTCTACTTTTTAAATTATGATTATTATTATTTTGAAAACAGAGACATTTTGAAGTAATTAACGATTCCAATTCTTTCATATTTTTTCTAGCTGATCAAATTCAGTTCACCAAGCGCATTCAAAATATTGTGGTGAATGAGCATCAGTCTGCCACTTTTGAGTGCGAGTTGTCTTTTGACAATGCAGTCGTCACCTGGTATAAAGATACATGGGAGCTTAAAGAGAGCCCGAAATATACCTTTAGGTGTGAGGGACGAAGGCACTTTATGATAATCCTTAACGTAACATCTGACGATGAAGGTGTGTACATTATTCTTAATGTACTACTTAGTAGCTCATATAAATATGGAATTCAAAAGATTTAAACTAAATTAACCTCACTGAAAATCTTTTAGGTGTGTACTCTGTGATTGCACGCCTGGAGCCTGTTGGTGAAACTAAAAGTACAGCAGAGCTTTATCTGTCAGGAAAAGGTAAAATGTACAGCAGCATCACTTTGTGGTTTGTTTACTAGAGTTTAGTCAAGAGCAATTATATTTCACTTTCTTTTGCAGAATTTGAAATAAGACCATGTTCTTTTGGTAAGTGGTTTGTTATGCACTAAATCGTTTCTGAGAATTAACCATCTCTTATTTACTTCTCAGTCCCCTACCCCAACTCATTTCTTTGCAAATTCTGGAAAATGTAAACTTTATTCAATGAAACCATTAAAAAAAGTATTAAAATTTAATAATAATAAAAGTAAATAAATGTAATTCATCTCAACCTGTCTAGACGTTCCTGATACATCGATACATGTGCCAGATGTGTCATCTGTGATTAGTTTAAAAGGTAAGACTAAAACAAATAAACAAATGTATAAATAGAAGGCCATGAATTCCTGCAGTTTTATATATTTATATATAACCTATAATGATATAATTGTTACCTTTTGTTTAAAAGATGAATCCTCAGAATTTCATTATGAAGAGAAGTTTGAAATAACAGGTACTATTTTAAATAAAAAAACAATTTCTAATGTTTCTTAACCTTTAATATTTGAACTTAATGAGTACATTAAGTACACTAAAAGACTAAACACTAAAATTTTCCATAATGTCGACTCCTGAATATATTGATTGACTAATATTATCATATCATTTGCACCTTACCATTTAATATCACCCTGACATCATTTAAAGTTCATATTTAATTAAAATAAAACTAATGTAATATGATCATGTTCTGGAGTTAGCATTTCTTTCTTATTTTCTTCTTATTGTTATTATTGTTGTTATCTTTGCATTTGTACTAACATCTGAGCTGAACAAGATTTTGTCCAACACTGTTGTTACAGAATAAAATTTTTTTTTTTTAATTCTTATTGTATGATAGAGTGTCAGAACTGGACAGTTCAAGAGGAGAGTGTTACTTATGAATTCTCTTCACTATACTGTATACTGTATACTGTAGTTTACAGTCTTTGAATCTTTAACTAAGAGCATAACATTTTGCTCGTCTTATTTGTACAGTATATGTGTGGACTTTCTTCACTCATCTTCATTATCTTGTCTTTTTACATACATTTTGTCAAAGCTATCATTGTGTATTCCTTGTCTTTTTAATATAACTTACTATTAAACTTCATCACTGCCTATTCCCTTCAATAACTATCTCCTCCATCATTTTCAATTCAGAATCATTAACATTTTTAATCCACAGGTATTGTGCTGGAAACTTTGTGTTTGTATGTTTGAAACGGAATTTGTGTGTATTATGTTCATGCCTAAGAATGTTCTTGTTTTCCATCAGAATTGAAGAAACCTGTTGAGGAGATTGTAACGAAACATGTAGTGGAAAGGACAGAGGAGGTGCCTATGAAAGGTATTGGATGAAGGCAAAATGCTTGTGGCAGACTTTGCTTATGGCTGTCCCTGATGATCTCTTAACATTTATATATGTAAAGCCAACTGCTTAATTTTTTTCCTCCAGTGAAACACTTATAACATTTTGGTCTGTGCTGAACCAAAAACATTTTGGTTCTTTCCTTGTCTTGGTGTTGTGTTTATATGTTATTATATGTCATTGTGCAGTTGTTCATTGTAAAATTGCTTCACTTTTTTTTTATTGGTCTTGGTTGTATGTCCATGAATATTTTCTTCTAATGCTTGTGCAATCATGCTAAAAGCATGGATGTTTTGGCTACTTAAACTCTGCTTAAGCTTTGCAGTTGTATTTTAACAAAGCTGATGTCTTTTATGCACCTGAAGTTATGAAGCAACCAGAAGAGACAACTGAAACATCCTTTGTACAGCCTCCAGTTCCTGAGAAAGGTATTATTATGTCTTTGCTTGAGTTTAACATTGTTTCTCTGTTTCTACCTCTGTGTGTTCATTGTTTTCTGACAAAATATTTAAACCAAATCTGTTTTCCTATTTGTGAGATGTCTGTTTCTTACCATATCAATTGTTTGTGTACTTGCTGTACATGTAGCTCTTTGGTGTAAAGAATCATAATTTGCACATTTTATTTCTATGATGCTATGATATTTTTAAGAACCTGAAGTCAAGAAGCCTGTTGAGGAAAAAGTTCGAACTGTCAAGGTGACAGAGCAAAAAGAACAACCCACATGCAAAGGTATTATCAGCAGTATGTGTTTTCAGTGTGTATACCAATTTATATTTGTTCTATGTATGTTGATTCTTTGTCTAAATATGTTTCTTTTTTCAGTTCAAGTTTATGTTATGTGTATATGTTGATATGTGTGTAACTGTAATTTGCAGTTTCTTCTTGTATCATTTTCTTGTTAGTATGTCAAATATTCTTAATGTCTTGAGACTGAAAAATTCTTGTATACAGAAATTAAATATCTGAAGCTGCTGTTTATAATTCCTGTTTGTGTTCTTAGTCTCCTTTGAGAATTGATAGCAATATAAGTGTTAACTTAAACATGTTCTAAAACCTACACCCTCAGAGCCTAAACCTCAGGTGCCTGCAGAACCAAAGGCTACAGTGGCTGACCCAAAGCCTGAACCTAAGTCTGAGCCAAGAGCTCTACCCAAACCTGAGCCCAAGCCTGAGCCAAAAACTCTACCGAAACCTGAGCCCAAGCCTGAGCCAAAATTTCTACCTAAACCTGAGCCCAAGACTGAGCCAAAAACTCTACCGAAACCTGAGCCCAAGCCTGAGCCAAAAGCTCTACCGAAGCCTGAGCCCAAACCTGAACCCAAGCCTGAGCCAAAAGTTACACCAAAGCCCGAGGCTGAACCTAAGCCTGCAGTTGCAAAGAAAGTTGAGGCACCCTCTGTCAAAGGTATTGTGTGTAATTTAATCATATGTGCTAGTTTTTTCTTTGTGTTTGTTATGTGGGTCAGCATGTCTGTATGAGTCAAGTACTGTATGTACGGATGCTTTCCTTAATTAGTTGTATGTTCTGTCCTTAACCAACCTCTTGTTTAACTTAAGAATATAAAGTCTCCTCTGCTTTATATTTTGGGGTTTACTGTATGCTTCTTTGTTTTTGGTGTTCTTTTAAAGCACCTGAAGCTCCAAAAAAGCCAGAAGCTGCACCTCAACCATCCTTAGATATTAAAAAAGTTGAGGCTTTAACTCCAAAGCCAGACACTACTCAAATAAAAGGTAACTCTTTAATCTCAATTGTTAAGAAGTACAATTACTGAGCATAAGTCTTGCAAGGGATTTTAAAACGGTTTAATTTTGTTTGTTGTCTGTACAAATCTTTGCCACCAAAAATGGTGCTCTTGGAATGCATGTGAAACTCTTATCTTGATCTTTTAATTGGTTATTTTCATTATATGGGCTTCTGCATTCTAGTGTGAATGCCTCTTTTTGTGATATGACACTATTTAACACATATGTGTTCTTTTGAAGCTTTTGTGGAGATGAAGGAAAGAGAACCACCAAAAGTAAAGCTAGACAGAAAACCAGAGCCTGCTTATGCTGCCACTGAGACACCAAAGAAAGAAGTCTCTATGCTACTGCCAGAAGAATCTAACAAAGATCATTTGCCTGTCCAGTCTGAGCCATCAAATGTAGAGCCAGCTAGTCAGCCTGAAACTACACAAAGCCAGCCTCCTGAGCCAGTTAGAAAACAAGTAGTCAAAGCTGCACCAGAGGTTATAGTTGAATCAACAAGAAAACAACCTCACCAAGAAGTTTTTAAAGCAGAGTCAGTTGGAAAAATTGAGCCTTTACCCAAAACTTCAGAGTCACCTCAAACAGATCAAGCTAAAAAGCAAGTGCCATCAAAGAGTGAACCAACCCCTAAAATCAGTGAGCCAGCACTTGCTCACAAAAAGGAGGGTCGTCCACAGAAAGGTATTATTAAGTCTTCATATTAAGATCCTTAGTATGCCCTGCATTAATGGGGTAGCAATTATTACAAACTCTCTTTAAAAGTGTCTTCTTATCTTATTTACACTTCTTAATGTGCTGTTCTTTGTCTGGTATTATTTTTATATTTACGAAGTGGTTGAAGTAAAGGCTGCAGAACTACCATCTGAGAAAAAACCTGTGACTAAAGCTAAAATGGAGACTGAGATTCCCTCAGCCAAAGGTATGCTCGTTTGGTCATAGGAGATACAAATCAAAATTGTGTCTCTGCATTAAAAAATCTGTTTGTGTTACAAAAACAGATCTCCCACTTTTTATAGCATAACCATTATTAACATTTTAATCATAGTTAGCTGAAGAATTATTTTTAATATTATTAATATATTAATCTACTCTGGGCTAACTACATTTTACCTTCAATAACGCAAGCCAGAGAAAAGAGTGCATTCTGGTAATGCTGCCAAAATAAAGATTATCGCTAAAATCATGGAAATCCCCATTATGTAAGATGCTATTTTCGCTTTTATTTTGCAATAACAAATGATCTTTTCTAGGTTAAAGTAGGGAAACTTAGAGATTTAAATTGATGTTGGTATGCATGTGTTGTTGAAAATTCTTCTTCCACCATTGCATGGTGCAATCTTGAAAATCTTTCATCTTTAAAGTCTTTGCAGTGTCTGAGAAGAAAACGGACACATTTTCTCATACAGTGGAAGCAACTCAGAAGATCTCCATGGATGAAATGTTTTTGAAGGAGGAAATTGTGGAAGAGAGTGAAAGCATGCCTCATCAACCAGAGGAAATTTTGTCTTATCAAGATCGTATTGTAAGGATGGATGTTAGTCATCACAGTAGAGAATCAGCTGCTGAGGATGTGAAGATAATTGAAACAGAGGTTTCCCAGAAGCCAGAACTTTCTTTTGAGCTAATAAAAACAAAGGAGATACCTGAGATGAAATGGTCAAAACAAGAAATGCACATTGAGAAAAAGGAATGGAAATTAGAGATGTCCAGTGTTGAAACGTCTCGAGAAGATGTGGTAGAAGTTGGCATTGAGGCACCACAGAAAAGGCAAGAATTTATGTCAGATAAAAAGAAAACAACTAAAGATATGCCTCTACAAAAGAGAGATGATACCCCTAGAAAAGAGATGGCCATTCAGAGAGAAATAGATGTTCACAAGAAAGAGTCTATTCACTTACAGCAGTCTGTTCATGAAAACAAGCGATTACACGAGGAAACCCCTCAGAAATCACCAGAGATAACACCAATAGTAAAACCAGAAGAAAATGGAACTATATTAAAGGAAGTCCATAAAGCACTTGAAAGAGGTAAACCTTACAGTCTTCAGCAAATGCCTTGATTGGTATATTGCAATCTTTACTTGAATTGTTTGCCTTCAGGTATTTGCCGAAAAGGCAACTGTGATTTACTTTTCTTTGTCCTTATAAGTCTTGTGCCTGCATGTTCCTCTTTAGTTTCTTGTATCTTGAATATGTTATAATTCTTAATTAGACGAGAAGACCCAGGCTGTTGCAACTCCTGTGTCAGAAGTTGTTTCTCCTACAAAAGGTACTCAAAGGAAGGCTGGGAGATTTGGTGCTATTACTCTTCAGTTCTTAGTTTAGTGTGTGATAATGTGTCTGTATGCTCATCTGTAAATGTTCATGGTCTATTTCTTCATTGTGATCATGGCTTACTCTTTTATAAAGAACCAGAAATAGTGAAGAAACCTGAACCAGAAGTCCCAAAACCAACTTTGGCTTCAGCTGAACAGAAAATATCATCTCCATCAAAAGGTATTCAACAAAACTGGAAGAAACATTTCCTGGTATAAAAGTCTTTGATCTCATTTCTGTTTGTTTTGTATCTTCTTTTTTCATCATGTTTAAATGTTCTTTGACAAGTCCAATTACACCTTATTCCACATATGGCTTTATTATTTTTGACTGTGATTATGGTATTGTTTTTATTAAAGAGCTAACTGTTGAAAGGAAACCATCACCTGAGGCACCAAAGCCAAGTGTGGCTCCGGTTGAACGGAAAATATTGCCTCTTTCAAAAGGTATTCAAAGTCACACTGTGGTATAACTCTTTCTGGTCTGTTTGTTAGTCTATGGTATGTGTTTGCTTGTTTTGTTAGTCTAATGATCTTTACATGTCCTTTGTCCAGTCAAATAACGTCTTAGTCCCATGATTTATTTGTTCTTGTTCTTACTTGTGATTATGGCATTGTTTTATTTAAAGAGTCAACTGTTGAAAAGAAACCAGCTCCTGAAGTACCAAAGCCAACTGTGGCTCCAGTAGAACAGAAAATAGTATCTCCTCCAAAAGGTATATAAAGCAACAAAATAGCTGGTCTATAGTCTTTGGATTGATGTGTGATTGTTTGTTCTTATTTGTGTTCATCTTTAAATGTTCCTTGTCCAGTCAAATTACATCTTATTCCACATTTGCCTTCTCTATTTTTGGTTGTGATTATGGTATTGTTTTATTTAAAGAGCCTACTGTTGAAAAGAAACCATCTCCTGTGGCACCAGAGCCAACAGCAGCTACAAAAGAACAGAGAGTCTCTCCTCCCACAGGTAGAGTCTCTGTTTTCATGTATTCTGTGTCAGTTGTTATTGTTGTTGGTGTTTCCTTTTGGGTTGTTAATGTGTCTTTGTGGTCTTGTGAATTCTACTTTTAAAGTATCTTTTGAATCCTCTCATGTGATTACTTAAAATACTTACTAACCAGTTTGTCTTTTTTTAATGTTTTTTTAACCAAAATTATGGATGAGAGGTATCTTCTTTTGTATTACACTTTGTTTAAACATAGTCATAATGAGAATTCTTTCTTCAATGGAACCCCAAAGGAAATGTTCAATAGAATGTCTGAGCAACTGTCTTCTATACAATGAAAGCGGATGGGAACCAGGGACTGTCAAGTTCCAGAAAATAAAGACCAAAAAATGCATCATAGAAGTAGTCTATATGACTTGAGTTATATTTAAAGTTTTCTGAAGACATATGATGTGAGGAACAGACTGAAATTTAAGTTAATTTCTACAAATTTAACAGCCATGGTCACCATTCACTTTCATTGAATAGAAAAGAACAGCTTGGACAGAATGCTATTTCCTTTGTATTCCACATAGGACATAAAGTCATATAAAGGGTTTTGAAAGACACAAGAGGAGTTAATTATGACAGAATTTATATTTTAAGTGAATTGTGCTTCTAACTTGTGTGTCGGTACCTGTTTAATCTGAAATGATCTCTGAAACAGATGCAGATAAGGGCCCTGTTACAGCTCCTGGACCTGCTGGCAAAGGTATGTTAATGTGTGAGTCACATGCCACAAATGAGTCTTCAAATGTTTGATTATTAAACATATTTAAATCAGTTATTCAGGCAGCACATTTCACATGTCTGCTTGTTGTTCTTTTTGTTTTGTCTAATTTTTGTTTGCTTATTGTTTTGTTTTATTGTTCTTTTTTCTTTATTTATTGTTATGCTTTACAGTTCTGTTCGCTACTGTTTATCAGGGTTGAGGTTCATTTCATTTTAATTCCAACATTTAAAAAAAAAAACACTAATGACATGGCTTCAACCCTGCTGTGTACAGGTGTCTTATGTCATGCTGATTGTACTGTCCATGTTATGTGATATTGTGACCTTTATTGCCTCAGAAACAACTTGCACCACACAAGCACTTCTTAAACAAAAGAGTAAAATTCACATCAAGGAAGAGGAAAAACTGGAAATGCCAACCATAAAGAAAGTAACCAGAAGATCAAAAGAACATCAGGAAGATCATGAAGTTATATCACTTAAGAAATTAAACAAGATTCAGTGTGAAGAACCACCAACAGATGAGGGGCCACTTCTCCGGAAAGTTGAGAAAGCTGAAATAGTTGGAGAGGAGATGGTGTATTCAAAGGCTGTTACTGAAATCAAACTCACCAGCAACTATGAAGTCACGGAAGATACTTGGTCATATGAAACCGCTACAAAAACAAAGAAAATATCTAAAGAGGAGGGAAAGAAGACTGAACAATACAAGGATGTGATGAAGAAGAAAGAGATTACTACTGAAATAGGTGGAGAAGTAGAAAATAAGGGTAAACAAGGAAGTAAAATTCCAATGGAAGATGAACCTAAGATACCTCAGAAAAAGGTAACTAAGGCAATATCAACTGAGAAAGAACAGGAAATTGTAAAATTAAAACCTGCAGAGAAATTAGACAAAGCTGTTGTAGGTCCCCAGAAAGACAGCAACACAGACAGGATCAGTGATAGTATTGGCGTCCAAAAACACGAAAGGCTTATAAAGGATGAGCCTGTTTCAAAAAAAGAAATAGATGTGACACCTACAGATCAAAAAACTAAAGAACCCATAATTCCAAAACCTGTTGTGGCTAAAGATGAAATCTCCAAAGAACCTGAGAAATTTCCAAAGAAAGCAAAGAGAATTCTACCACAGGTAGAGGAGCCAGAAACGGTTACACTAAAACCATTTTCCAAAGAATCTCATGCTGATGTAACTGCTGAAATGGTTCCTCAAAAGCAAACTGAGAAAAAGCCTGAAGACATTAAGCATCCAGAGAGACCGGAAACAACACATATCCTGAAGGAACCTCACATCCAGGTAAACGAACCAGGAAAAAGTGAAAAAATATATAAAGAGACTAAAGAGATCAAAAAGCTAGAGTCACCCCATGAGTATCAGCCAATGAAGAGTAATACTACTCCAGAAAAGACACAGGAAGGTCCCAAAGAAGAGGGGAAGGGAATAGCTAAAAAACACAAAATGATTCCAGTGGATAAAACGAAAAAAGAAGAGGTATCATTGAAACCTATAAAAGGAAAGTTAATTGCAGAGAAAACTCCTTCACCAAAGGTAGATAAACCTAGTCCTCAAGTCACTCCACTGACTAAAAAGAGTCTAAAAGAGGATGATAAACCAGAAATGGCAAAAAAAATTGGTCTTTCACCAAAGGAAATTCAGAGAGAAGAGGAAATATCACTGAAGCCTATAGAACCTGCAGAGCTAAAAAAGACTCCTTCACCAAAAGTGGAGACACAAAAACCTAAACCCACTGAATCCATTCCAATGGAAAGAAAGTCTAGTGCAAAATCACCCAAGAAGATTTCACCAAAAGATTCACTTCAGTCTGTAATTCTGAAGAAGGTCTCAAAGACAGTCTCCCCCAAAGAAGAAAAGACTACTCAGGAACCTCCTTTAAAAACTACTGAAGACAAACTGCCAATGGTAAAGGAGTTGTCTCCTAGTCTTCTGCATCTACAAAAGATTCCTACACAGCAAGAGGAGATAGTATATGAGCATAAGCAGGAGGTGGTGGATGGTGAAGAAGAAGAAACTTGGGGATGGGAACTTGCTCCTAGGGACAGTTATGGATCCGAAACCTTTGATGACGCCTTGGAAGATGGAGCTGTTGAAACCCCAGGAATGGGTGACAAGAAAGGTGAGATGGTGGCACAAAAGCTCGCCACTGGTATCTCGTGGCTCCCTACAATCATTCCAAATAATATCAACTTAACTCATCCATTATTACCCTTTAACAAGTGTCTTCATTTTTTTATTATTTAGTTGTCTTTGATGTTGTGTGTCCTTCCTTTGATTTATTCGTTCTTTCATTCTTGGTTCATCAAACCCTCTTTATAAAATGTTGTGTGTCAGTGAAGTCCTGCTCTGTCATGTAACTGTTTGTCAGTCTCATTTTCATTCCTTCATCTTCATTCGTCATTTTTGTTGTGGGTGTCATTTGTACTGAGCTGCGTTTTTCAAACTTGTTTTCTTGTCTTTTATTGTCATTAATATGCTCTCATATGTTATATCCTTTGTATATAATTTATAAACCAATAATTTATGACCCTTTGCAGTTTTACCATTTCAAGCCTTTCTTAATAGTATAACAATATTTCAAACAGATGGAAAACCAAAGGAGGAACCAGCTCCAGGCAGAGGCAGAGGACTAAGACGTACGTTCATAATATTCAGTACATTTGTAGTATGCATTTATAATGTTACAGTGCATGTGTTAATTTTAAAGTTATATAAGAATAATTTAAAATGGTGAAACTTTTTCTTTTTTATTGTAGCAAGACAAACTCCATCTCCTGGTGATGCTGGAAGGGGTAGAGGGCTGAAACCTGGTGGTGGAGGTGACAAGCCTCCAGGAGAATCACCATTTGGTTTCCAACTCAAAGCCGTCCCCTTGAAGTTTGTGAAGGAGCTCCAGGACATTGTGTTGCAGGAGGCTGAGTCCATTGGCTCCTCTGCTGTATTTGAGTGCCAGATCTCTCCATCTACTGCTATCACCACCTGGATGAAAGATGGAAGCAATATAAGGGAGAGTCCAAAGCACAAATTCACATCTGATGGCAAAGACCGCAAACTGGCCATCATTGATGTACAGCTTTCAGACACTGGGGAGTACACATGTGTTGGAAAGCTTGGCAACAAGGAGAAGACCTCAACAGCTAAACTTGTTGTAGAAGGTATTTGTGACTGCTATTCTCAAACTGTCCTTTCTAGTCACATAAAAATGTCATATGGCATTGCCTCTTGCATCTAAAGACCATTAATGTTCATATGTTGGTACTAATAATGTATGATTGTTAGAGTTGCATTTCTTCTATCATTTCATATAGAATTACCTGTGAAATTCACAAAGAATCTGGAAGAAGAGACCTCTGTGTTCAAGGGGCAGCCAATGTATTTGACCTGTGAGTTGAACAAGGACCGAGATGCGGTCTGGAAGAAGAATGGACAAGAGATAAAGGAAATTCCTGGCAAAATTCAAATCAATATTATTGGGCTACAGCGTACCATCACAATCCAGGATGCGAACGATGATGATGCTGGTGTTTACACATGCGAGTGTGAAAACATTAAAACTCAAACTAATGTCAAGGTTATTGGTATGTATTTGATTTTTTAACCTTTTAATATCTTCTTAAAAACGTTGATAGATGTTTCTATATCTTCTTTAATGAATTTAGAGCCGGTGTGTGAATTTACCCATGTATGTATTCAACAGAAATCATTAGAGACTGGTTAGTGAAACCTTTGCGGGACCAGCATGTGAAGCCCAAGGCCACTGCTACATTCAAAGGCGAGCTCTTCAAGGACACCCCTAACTGGAAGTGGTACAAGGGTAACGATGAAATTCCTAATGAGCCTACAGATAAGACTGAGGTGAAGAAGGAGGGTAAAGAGATTACTCTTACAATTAAAAGTGCCCAGCCTGATGACGTTGCTGAGTACACTGTGGAGGTTGAAGGCCGCAGATATGCAGCAAAACTAACACTTGGAGGTTTGTTTAAAAACAGCACCACCACTTGAGGACTGTTGATTTCTGCTTATATTACCATCTGAAAACGTTGTGTATAAACATTTCTCTATAATCTCTGTTCAGAACGTGAAGCGGAGATCTTGAAGCCTCTTGCTAGTGTGGAGGTGGTTGAGAAAACGGAGGCCAACTTTGATACTGAAATTTCAGAAGATGATGTGCCTGGAGAATGGAAACTTAGAGGGCAGGTTCTGACAAGATCACCGGTAAGACCCTATTCAAAACCCCCAGGTGTCCTAAAACAGTGGTTCTCAAACCTCTCCATGCAGTACCCCCCAGCACTCCACATTTTGTATGTCTCCCTATATCTGACACACCACTTCCGGTCTTGCAGTCTCCACTAATGAGCTGATGAGTTGAATCAGGTGTGATAGATGAGGGAGACATACAAAATGTGCAGGGCTGGTGGTACTCCAGGACAGGTTTCAGAACCACTGTCCTAAAATATTAGTCATTCCCAGTGTTGGGGAAGCTACTTTGAAACTGTGGCTTCCCAGGCTACAAGGTAGTCATAATTTAAATAGTTAAATAACCACTCTACCCATTTGGAGATGTAATTAAAAAACAGCTAACCGTGTAAAGCTGTTTAAGAGGGTGATATCTATTTAAATGATTTAAGTCTGTTTTATAATAAAAACATTCTTTTATTTGTCACACACACACACACACACACACACACACACAAATTGCAATGATTAGTAGCAGTGCTAATTGTAGTTAGTCTTTCCCCAACAGTATTAATACAGTTATGTAATTTTTTATAGCACATTGTTCCAAAAAATTGCTGATTCATAATTTTCTTCTATTTTAGACATGTGACATCAGATCTGAGGGAACAAAACGATTCCTTACTATCAAAAGCGTTCAGCTTGATCAATCTGGAGAAGTTACATACCAAGCTCTGAATGCTGTGACAAGTGCTATGCTCACAGTAAAGGGTAAGAGAATGTTTTTTTTAAAGCATAATAAAATGTAAATTCAAATCTACAAATGCAGATGAGTGACGATATGGACAATGTTCATTCATACCTACCAGAGTTGGAAATGGAGTTCACAGTCCCTTTGAAGGATGTTACTGTGCATGAAAAGAAACAGGCAAAGTTTGAGTGCTCCGTCAATAAGGATGTGCCTAAAGTGATTTGGTTTAAGGGTTCTGATATTGTTACACAAGGAAATAAGTATGAAATCATTGATGACGGAAAGAAACACATACTCATTATAAATAACTGTGGCTTTGAGGATGAGGGTGAATACAGTATTGAGGTCTTGGGCAAATCATCAAAAGCAAAACTGATGGTAGAGGGTAAGTCTTGGTTATCATCTTGGTTAGTGAAGTGTTGGTCAAAATACTTTGACAAAATTTAACAAGGGTGTTTATTAATGAGTAGTCTAACAAATAGCAAATAGTAAAAAAAACAGTTGCTAATAAATTCACTTTTTTTAATAAATTCACTAATAATTCACTGCTTTTCAAGTTTGTAGTATATTAATTTATTGCGTCCAAAGTCAATTTGTTATACACTGAACAAATGTCGTAGGTATGAGGCTGAACTTCACCTCAACATTAAAGGACCTAACTGTGAAGGAAGGTAAAACAGCTGTATTTGAGCTTGAACTCTCTCATGAGAATGTTGACGTGACGTGGTACATAAATGAAATAAAAGTGCACCCAAGCAGAACCGTGTTCACCAGCATGGTGGGAAAGAAACATACACTAGAAATTAAGGAAGTATCACTAGATGATACTTGCCTGATAAAAGCAGAGGCTAAAGGAATATCTACAATGGCTAAGCTGCTGGTTATAGGTAATTTTACCTTTATTTCACCATTACATTTATTTGATCAGCTGCACTAATTCTTGTTTCCCCCCCCCCTCGTTGTATCATTGTGTTTGCAGTACAACAAAACCTTTTATGTAGATTACTACACATATTTTATTTTCTGAATATTATTAACACAGCAACCTGTTTTTACAGAGGGTGATGCATTTTTCACCTCCAAGTTACAAGATTACACCGCAGTTGAGAAAGATGAAGTCACATTTGACTGCGAGCTCAGTAGAGATGCTCCTGTGAAATGGTTCAAGAATGAAATTGAAATTAAAGCCTCCAAGATGATTACTATGAAAGTTGAAGGCAAACGGAGAATCCTCAATCTTAAGAAAGTTGAGAACAAAGATAAAGGATTATATGTTTGCGACTGTGGAACAGACAAGACTTCGGCCAACTTGAACATTGAAGGTCAGTGATTAAGGTTATATTCCTAAAATGTAAAAACATTGCAATATTTCAGGGGTACAAGTGGGTTTTATTTGATAATTTTGTTCTAAATAGAATCTATTTAATTCCAGCTCGTGACATCAAAGTGGTGCGACCATTGTATGGTGTTGAGCTCTTTGATGGTGAGACGGCTCGTTTTGAGGTGGAAATCTCTGAAGATGATGTCCATGGCCAGTGGAAACTGAAGGGTGAAGTCTTATCCTCGTCACCTGTGAGTACAGTTGCATCAATAAATTCAATAAACATCTTTCACAAACATCTAGCAACATACTTAATATTTTTTCTCATGTGCTTTTTGTAAACAGGATGTTGAGATTATTGAGGATGGTGCAAAACACACATTAACACTCTACAACTGCAAAGTTTCCCAATCTGGAGAGGTGATCTTCCAGGGAGCGAATGCTAAGTGTTCTGCAAATCTTAAAGTGAAAGGTAGTTAAAAAAAATAAAATAATAAAAAGTATGTGTGTGTGTGTACTTTAAAAAAATCAAGCTAATTATTTCAATCTAATCTAATCTTTCTGTTCATCTTTGCATAGATTTGCCCATTTCTTTTGTCATGCCTTTGAGCGATGTACAAGTCTATGAGAAAGATGATGCAAGATTTGAAATCGAAATGTCAAGAGAGGCTAAGGTTGTCCGCTGGCTAAAGGGATCTCAGGAGTTGAAGGCTGATGAAAAGTTTGAAATCCTCGCAGAAGGGAAAAGACACATTCTGGTGGTCAGATCTGCTGCCTATGAGGATGAGGCTAAGTACATGTTTGAGGCTGAGGACAAGAGGACATCTGCCAAACTTGTTATTCAGGGTAATGAAAAAAGTTATTTAACAAATTGTTATGTGCAATATATGATGCACAGTAATCACATTTCCTTCTGAAACGTTTTTCTGATCGATTTTTTTTCTGATCTGCATTTGTCGTTCTACACAGGTATCCGTCTTGAGTTTGTCAGACCCATTAAAGATGTCACTGTTAAAGAGCGTGAGACTGCAGAATTCAGCATTGAGCTCTCTCATGAGAAGATACAAGTCACCTGGTACAAGAATGACATGCGTTTGCATCCAAGTAAAGTGGTACACATGTCAGAGGATGGCAAAACCCATACTCTGTCCTTCAAAGAGGTGTCTATTGATGACACTTCTCTAATTAAAGTTGAGGCCCTTGGGAAAACCTGTGAGGCAATGCTCACTGTACTTGGTAAGTGTTTTCTAATACATTTTATAATGACTTTAGTATAATTGACTATTGTTCTTGACAGTACATTGGTGCTGCTTTCATATCGTATCACTCTGTATCACTCATATTGTCTCTATTTTTTATACCAATACAAGTTACAATAGCGAATTGGCACCATCTAGTGACTTTACTTGTTCCAAAACTTCTACTTACAAACTTCTGTGAAAATTGAAATGAAAAATTTTCAGAATTAATTTTATGGTGAGCATAAATAATTTGACAGATGAAAGCTCGGAGTAAGAAAATGTAACCCTCATTCATTTAGAAGAACAAGGAACAAGAAATATGAGGTGGATGACAGAGCTCTTAGAATAGAGGAAGCTAAATATGTTGGCTAACTAGTCCATAGAAAAAATAACTTTGTGTCAGATTCTTGATCACCGTATGTGGGTTAATTTTTTTTTAAATTACGTACAAGGACATTTTTGTATATTGGTAAATCATGTTGAAAACATCATGTCCTCCTCTATATCAACAGAGGGAGAACCTTACTTTACTACCAAGTTGCAGGACTACACTGCAGTTGAGAAGGATGAGGTTGTCCTGATGTGTGAAGTGAGCAAATCATCTGCTCAGGTGAAATGGTTCAAAGACGGTATATACATATATTAGTGCTGGGCAACGATTAATTTTTAATCGCGATTAATCACATGATTTTCTGCAATTAATCGCATTGTTATGCACACAATTCAATAATTAATTCAAAAGTAGTGTATTGTGCACTTTTTTCATTTAAAGGGGTCCTATTATGCTCTTTTACAAAGTCTTGATTTTGTTTTGGGGGTGTACTAGAACAGGGTCTCATACTAGAGTTTGAAAAACACATTATTTTTCACATATTTTACATTATTACAACACCTCTCTTCCCAGTCTGGCATGAACAGCTCGAATAGTTCCTGTATCAAATAAAGGCCCCCCTTCTGAAATACGAAATGTGCTGTGATTGGTTAGCTGGGCCAGTGTGTGTTATGATTGGCAGCACTCGGCGCCTGGTCGGGTAATGTCATGCCCCTTACCATAGCCGCCTGCGAGCTTCAGTGTAAATATTGCGTCAATATCAAATCAATTTGAGCGTGATTTAAACCCGGATGATTGTAAGCACTAAGTTCGTCTGCCTTGGGAAAGCTAGCGTGTCTCAGACATAGTGATAACACTCACTGCCTTCTCTAGTGCAGCTCAACCAGGTCTCGTACCATTCGTCGATATTTGTGATATCACAAATCCCGGAAAATATGCGTTGTAGTCCAAACGAGTCATTCGTTGTAGTTTTTGAAAAGTTTCTGTCCATTTCTGTTAAATAAAATAGCAGCAAGAGTGATAGCTCTGTAAAGCAATATATTTTGTTAGGGCCATGTGTTACCGCGTCTCAAACGACTCAAAATAATAAACCACAAAGTTAACAAAACGATGCACTCCCTCCTGTGACCCATGGTTCATCTGTGTGTGTATTCAGAGCCAGTGAGCAACGGACTTTCATAATAATAAAAAAAACAGCGTTAACGTGCGATAAAATAATGTCAGCATTAATCAATTAATGGGTTAACGCGATAATAACGCGTTAACTTGCCCAGCCCTAATATATATATATATATATATTTTTTTTTTTTTTCATATTATGTCAATATTTTCAGCCCCAAAAAAATGTGCTTGTTTCACTCAGGACTGTGAGATTAAGGAGGAAGGCACCAAGCACATGCTTATTCTTTACAATGTTCACATGGATATGGCTGGTGGTGTGGACTTCAGTGCTGCTAATGCTAAATCAAGTGCTCAGCTCAGAGTTAAAGGTGAGAATCCTCATAAGTGAATAAAAAAATAAGCATGCAGCCACTAGTATTCTCTGTAACCAATTAGTTTTATAACTTAGGCTTTGTGTAATGTAACCTTTTTACATTGGTAACGAAACAACCTGCATTCTTGTTTCACTGAAGAAAAAAAAATGTTTTTTGAGTGGCAGTAACAGATAACTTGGTAGTCAACAGCCAATCAGGCCTCAAGACTATTTTAGAAGTCCCATGCCTTATCAGGAGAGGGTGGGCTCTCTTCCCAGTCTGGCATGAACAGCTCGAATAGTTCCTGTATCAAATAAAGGCCCCCCTTCTGAAATACGAAATGTGCTGTGATTGGTTAGCTGGGCCAGTGTGTGTTATGATTGGCAGCACTCGGCGCCTGGTCGGGTAATGTCATGCCCCTTACCATAGCCGCCTGCGAGCTTCAGTGTAAATATTGCGTCAATATCAAATCAATTTGAGCGTGATTTAAACCCGGATGATTGTAAGCACTAAGTTCGTCTGCCTTGGGAAAGCTAGCGTGTCTCAGACATAGTGATAACACTCACTGCCTTCTCTAGTGCAGCTCAACCAGGTCTCGTACCATTCGTCGATATTTGTGATATCACAAATCCCGGAAAATATGCGTTGTAGTCCAAACGAGTCATTCGTTGTAGTTTTTGAAAAGTTTCTGTCCATTTCTGTTAAATAAAATAGCAGCAAGAGTGATAGCTCTGTAAAGCAATATATTTTGTTAGGGCCATGTGTTACCGCGTCTCAAACGACTCAAAATAATAAACCACAAAGTTAACAAAACGATGCACTCCCTCCTGTGACCCATGGTTCATCTGTGTGTGTATTCAGAGCCAGTGAGCAACGGACTTTCATAATAATAAAAAAAACAGCGTTAACGTGCGATAAAATAATGTCAGCATTAATCAATTAATGGGTTAACGCGATAATAACGCGTTAACTTGCCCAGCCCTAATATATATATATATATATATTTTTTTTTTTTTTCATATTATGTCAATATTTTCAGCCCCAAAAAAATGTGCTTGTTTCACTCAGGACTGTGAGATTAAGGAGGAAGGCACCAAGCACATGCTTATTCTTTACAATGTTCACATGGATATGGCTGGTGGTGTGGACTTCAGTGCTGCTAATGCTAAATCAAGTGCTCAGCTCAGAGTTAAAGGTGAGAATCCTCATAAGTGAATAAAAAAATAAGCATGCAGCCACTAGTATTCTCTGTAACCAATTAGTTTTATAACTTAGGCTTTGTGTAATGTAACCTTTTTACATTGGTAACGAAACAACCTGCATTCTTGTTTCACTGAAGAAAAAAAAATGTTTTTTGAGTGGCAGTAACAGATAACTTGGTAGTCAACAGCCAATCAGGCCTCAAGACTATTTTAGAAGTCCCATGCCTTATCAGGAGAGGGTGGGGGTGATTGGCAGAACTGAAACATGCCTCCTAGTTTATCTGACCACAGGCAGTGCATGGACTCTCAATATGCTAATGATATAGGATCCTGTGTGAATCTAAATAGTCCTTCAGGCTGCAAAATATAACCTAGTGATAGAGCAGAATGACAAATTGTAGTAGTAGGATTGTCTCTTCTTATTAAGGATGTCCATTTCCTTCTCTAAAGCACGCACAATTGGCCTCCTGCGACCTCTTCGGGATGTCACTGTCACTGCTGGAGAGACTGCCACCTTTGACTGTGAGCTCTCATATGAAGATATTCCAGTTGAATGGTTCGTTGGCTCAACAAAGATGGAGCCAAATGATAGGGTGAGATTCTTTTCTGTAGATTTTGTTAGATTTAATTGTTAATTTGAGCATCATCAATTCAGTTTTGTTCCTGTCTGAATGTTTAAGATTTCATTGTTATTCAATGTGACTTCAGTTGTAGTTATGGAAAAATAACAATAGACTATAGTTTAACTATACAGTATACATACACACAGTATGTATATTTTGTTGTCTTAGCGTGACAATTCCAAGTAGAAAAGTCTTTATATAAAGATTTTCTGCATATAAGGACTTCCAGCGCTTGCTCAAAGTTTTGAGATAACGCTGGGCCATTCTGCCCTGTAGGCGCCATTCTGGTTATTTTTAACTGCTTCAAGAGTGTTGTTGAAGTGGTGGTATAGTGAACTTCATAATCATTAGACATTTGATAAAATATATATCTCTTTAATTTTAATGTTTGACTTAAAGAAAATATGCTTCTTATGTAATTATTTATCACACATAAATATATATATATTCTAACAATGCATTTGTTGTTTTTACATAGCTTAAATTAGACAGATAACTAAGAAAGAGATCATTTTGTTTTATAATTTAAAGGCACTTTCTCATTTTTGTTGATTTTGCCACTTAATTTTTCCTTTGCTTTCAGAGTTTTTATATCAAAAATGTGGGAAAAAAGCATTTGATAAAACCACTCAGCCTAAAAAATTATGCCACACTGTTGTGTTCAGGTGGTCACCAGAGCAGAAGGAAGACTGCATTCTCTGACTCTAAGAGATGTCAAGATGACAGAGGCCGGGGAAGTGAAACTTACTGCAAAGGACTTTGTGACCCAGGCCAACCTTACTGTGAATGGTATGTTTTTGAAATAAATAAACACCCCAATGTTATTGTAGTATCATTGAGATACTATTTTAGTTTTTATTAATATTTTGAATTAGTTTTATTTTAATATTTATCATTTTAATTTTTAGTTTTAGTAATTTTGTGTTTTCCCAAAGTTTCTTTTTAAAAAATTGGTCTACATAGTTTTTATTACATTTTATTGCAGTTTTAGTTATCTTAAGTTTTTTTATATATTTAATCATATTTATTTTATTTAACTTTTTTTTCAAGTAATAAAATGTTTTTTATGGTTGTAGTTTTAGTTTACTGCAATAACACCTGTATTCCTAACAAATAGAATATATATATATTTAGAATATATAGAGTTGCTTAGGGTTTCACATTACCTCATTACATATCACAGAGCCACCAGTTGAGTTCACCAAGCCCTTGGAGGACCAGACTGTTGAGGAGGAAGCCACAGCCATTCTGGAGTGTGAACTGTCCAGGGAGAAGGCTGATGTGAAGTGGTTCAGAGACGGACAGGAAATTCGTAAAACCAAGAAGTATGAGATGGTGGCTGAGGGACGCATAAGGAGACTGATCATCAAGGACTGTAGCCTCGATGATTCCAAGACATATACCTGTGATGCAAAGGAGTTCAAGACATCTGCTTTCTTAAATGTTGAACGTAAGTTAAAAAAAGAAAAATCAGAGAAACTTGAATAAAGCCAACTAAAGTAAAGACAAAGTAAACCACACAAATTATCTGTATAAAGCAAATGTATATTTTTTTTCAGCTCCATTTGTGGAATTCACTAAGCCTCTTCATGATGTTGAGGTTAAGGAGAAGGAATCTGCTAAGTTTGAATGCGAAGTGTCCCGTGAAAGTGCCAAGGTATTTTTAACAGAAATCTCTGTGCACAGATAGTGGAGTCAAGAAGTCTGAGACTACTGGTGAAGCTGTGCCTGATTTACATTTTAAATTTAATGCAGTTGTTTTAATTACAAATTGTATTATTAGCATAGCAATTTTAGTGAAAAGCTGAACTAAAAAGTTGCATGATTTCCAGAATTTCGTAGTATTTAAAATATCTTTCTTAAACAACAGTATGCACACAGTCTCTGACGATACAGAGTGGATTGATTCATAACTGTTTGTTGCACAGGTCCGCTGGTTCAAAGATGGTGCTGAGATCAGAAAAGGCAAAAAGTATGAGATTATTGCCAAGGGATTACAGCGTATTCTCATCATCAGCAAGGCAGTATTTGATGATGAAGCAGAATATGAATGTGATGCAAGGACATCCAAGTCCTCTGGAATGCTGACAGTTGTCGGTAAGTTTTGTTTCGGCCGTTGTTCTAAAATAAAGCTAAAATAAAGACATTAATGACTATTCCTTTTGCCTTACAGAGGAGGAAGCTAGATTCACAAAGAACCTGTCCAATGTTGAGGGCACGGAAACCGACAGCATTAAGATGATTTGTGAGGTCTCCAAACCCAGTGCGGAGGTTACGTGGTACAAGGGTGACCAGGAGATTCCCGAGGGTGGTAGATATGAACATGTTGCAGATGGGAGAAAGAGAATTCTCATCATACAGGACCTCCGTATGGATGATGCTGGCGAGTACCGGTGCAAACTGCCTGCTTCAGAAACAAAAGGAACTTTAAAGATCAGTGGTAAGTTTTAAGCTTAGATTCTTTCAAACGCACTGTTATATTAAAGTCCTTCAAGCTCAGGGTTCCCATGGTCATGTAAAACCTAGAAAAGTAAGGAATTTTAAAATTGTGATGGAATTTTCTAGCTATTAAATATTTTGTTTGCTCTTATTGAGTCAAATTTCTTTAAAATTGTTTTCGAAATTCAAGTTTATTGGTCAAAAGGTGTGGGAATCATGATGCACTAAATAATCACACTGATAATTTAATTAGGCATTGATTTACCTAAAATTGAGTCTCTTTATTGCTTTAGAATTGGCAGCTGAGTTCATTGCCAGGCCCCAAAACCAAGAGGCTGTTGAGGGCGAAAAGGCTGAGTTTGTTTGCTCGGTGTCTAAGGAAAATTATGAAGTCAAATGGTTCAAAGGAGACAAAGAACTTACAACTGATGATAAGTATGAAATTGTCAGTGATGGCAAGAGGAGGGCACTCATTGTCAAAAACTGCGAGCTAAAAGATGAGGGTGCATTCACTGCCCACATTGGCTCTGTAAAGGCTTCAGCAGACTTGTTGGTGATTGGTAAGTTTTTTTGTTGTTGTTGTTGTTAGTACATTTTTCTGTAATATATTTCTGTAAAGGTCTTCAAATGTTTCATTCTGAATTGTCATATTAAACTGAACTAAATATGGGTACCATTACTTGTCTCATTAGAAAAACTGAGGATAATCACTCCCATTAAGGATACCCAAGTAAAGGAAGGACAAGAGATTGTTCTTAACTGCGAGGTGAACTCAGAGGGAGCTAAAGCCAAATGGCTGAAGAACAATGAGACGATGTTTGAGAGCAGCAAGTTTGTCATGGTTCAGAGAGACACTGTGTTCTCTCTGAGAATAAAAGCTGCAGAAAAGTCAGATGAAGCCAGCTATACCATTACACTGACTAACCAACGCGGAGAGCAGGCCAAGTGCTCTGCTAATGTCAATGTACTAGGTGTGTTGTTATTATATGTCTGCCTTTTATACCTTGTATATTTTGTTAGCAGTATATGTACAATGCTAATATACATTTTTTTGCATCCACAGAGGAAGCCCTCAAGATCATTGTGCCACTAGAGGACTGTGAAATAGAGGAAAAGAAGACTTTGACTTTCACTTGCAAAGTGAACAGACCAAATGTGACAGTCCAGTGGATGAAGGCCGGTCAAGAGATCACTTTCAGCAAACGTATTCTGTATCGTGTGGACAAGGACAAGCACACTCTGACCATTAAGGACTGCAGTCTTGCAGACGAGGGTGAATACAGTGTAGTTGCTGGTGCTGATAAGGCCACAGCAGAACTGATCATCAGTGAGGCACCCGCTGACTTCACCGCTCAACTCAGAGACCAAACCATCACTGAGTTTGAGGATGCTGAGTTCACTTGCAAATTGTCTAAGGAAAAAGCCCATGTTAAATGGTACAGGAACGGACGTGAAATCAGAGAAGGACCAAGGTGAGTTCTGAACCATGAAAGAAAGTATTCTGTAATAATGTGAAAATGTTTGCTAATGATCATGATCTTTTTTCAGATATCATATGGAAAAAGATGAAAAAGAATGCAAGCTTGTAATCAAAGAGTGCAGACCAGATGATGAATGTGAATATGCCTGTGGAGTGGAAGACAAAAGGACAAGGGCACGTCTCTTTGTTGAAGGTATTTTTCACAGCATCTTACTGGTATTTATAGTGGATATAGAAAAGAATCACCCCCCTTTAAATTAATCACATTTTGTTGCTTTGCAAATGCGATCAACACATAAATCTTAGTTTCACAAACATGTATTGAATTCACAAATAAATGAAATGAGATTTGCAAATAAAAAACATTCACAAATATGTTTTTATGTCACAAACAACAACTTTGCCTGGCATTCATTTGTGAATCACGTCCTGTGCATTTGTAGATCGCTACGCAAATTTGTGGATTTTTAAACATTTCTAGCATCAAGACAAATCTACAAATGCATCAACTCCACCCACCGTCTACTCAAGCCAATCAGATAACAGCCACATTTCGCTGACCAATCGTATGCACTTTCTCGCTATACCCAATCACATTTTGCTTTACAATCAGGGCGGGAGCGGATTAATTTTGCACCCCTGCATTATAGACACTTCTTTCAAATTGTGCTGAACTTAAGTGCTGTTTGTGTGGTTAAAATATAATTTCCAAAAGACTGTTGGAGTGTAAGGCTTCTTTATATTTCCATCAGGATCAGTGAATGAGGATAAACTCAGGATTATACACAACTTATAATCATTCACAGATCCCGAGCATCATCAATAACACCCTCGCGACGTGCCCATAGCAAATAGAAATCATTCTAATCAGCGATACGGTCTACACTGGACAAGGCACGACACGATAAAGGACAAATGATTCACGTATTTTCTTTGATGAGTACAGTTGCAGTTGTTACAGCTGTTGCAGCGCAGTGAGACAGCGAACGGGGTAGACACGGCGTAAGACATGGCACAATGGCTTATTCGGCCTTTTAAAGCACAATAGCGGTGACAAATATAGGGCATAATAACACATATAATATCAACTATCATCTGGGTACCAGCCTCAGCATCACTCTAACGTGTACTGGGGATTTGTGAGTGAACGATGTAAATAAAAACCATGCATTTACTTTGGATGCTGTTAACCCTCTGGGGTCCGAGGGTGTTTTGGGGCCCTGGAAAAGTTTTGACATGCCCTGACATTTGTGCTTTTTTCAGTTGCTTACAAACATTTGAATGTCTAAAGTTTAATAACACCGTAATCAGCACAAACTGGGCTACAATAATATGTGAGCAGCATGTATGTACGTGATGGTGTTTTTGAGAAAACAACGTTTATGCGTGCTTAGTGAAAAACTACAATTTTAAAGTCACTGAAATAAGGCCATAAAACACATACAGAACATTTGATCACAAGACTTTTGAGAACTGATCTTGGAGTCTAGAGTTTTTGCTTCAAAATGATGTGAAAATCATCTTACTCATTCACAGAAAACAATATATTGATTTAAATTTTCTAAGACACTTTTTGTGTAGAAAAGGTATATGCGAGGAGGCGTGAATGATCATGAATAATACTGTGATTCACACCTGAGAAGACAAAGGTCTGCATAATGAGCCTTTCAGTAAGGTGTGTGACTGAGAGGGAATTGAGTTGAAAACTAAACGAGTGCCCCCTTACTATGAGAGATGCAGGTGAATGCAAGAGTGGTGTATTCCCCACAGTACCTTAGTATAATTCGTGAACAGAGAATATTCTATCACAAGTTTTGACTAATAATTCTTACTGACATTAGGCTAGTAACATTATAACTCGTATTACTTTTATATCGTATTTCTGTCTGTTATAGAATATTAAAAAAAAAATCCTGGCATCGTGACATTTAGATGCTGTGAATGAAACTTCATAATGTTTCACTTGATTATACATTTAGTCAGGAATTATAGTTTGGAGAAAGTCTAACTAGTAAAATGTGTACAAGTTATGTGAAAACTAATGCAAGTAGGTTAATAAAAAAGACTTACTCATGTTTATGATCACTGCTGGATCAAGCCGCTGCATAGTTTTTCCTGAGGTAATCCAAAGCTTCTTGAGATGAATTCTGTCTTATTCCTCTCAGCGCGACGCGAACAGTAAAACTTGAGGTATTGCTGCTTTGTTTGCTGTGATATGGGCGTTTACACGCCACTTGCTTCACGTGGATGATTATAATATCTATAGCTCCCGTGGGCATGGTCGCATTAGATATAATGAAGGGAGACGTGAAAGACTGGACATCGCGTTGGTTTCATATGATTACTTTATCACAGAGTATTTGCTTTCAATAAGACTTGCTTAGTTTAAAAGTAGACATGTCAAGCTTTCTATAGATATATCTCTCATGTCTCTTTGTTGAGTATTTGCTGAGTTACAGTTAATTTTAATGACGCGTTTCTAAATAAAGATCACGCAGACCAAGATGGCAGACAGCGCACCATGTTTGTTTTCTTTATTTTATAAATGCACAAAGTTTTGTTGTTATTATGTGTGTATGCAAATAAAAGTAGACCATTTACAGATTCGATTGATGTATTGCTCTAATCTGTAAGATCAAATCTTAAATGTAAGATTTAAAGCGCTGTTTCTCTGGCATTTTCAAAGGCATGTAAAATATAATACTGTGGCTAGGCTTGATACACAGTCTAATGGCCTAACAAAATCCAATTTTAAACTTTTACTGTAACAATTTTTATGGCCCTTATATTTCCTATTTGAGCAAATGCAGATGAACGAGACCGCACTGAACAAATGCATGCAGCGATCTACAAACACACTGCCTGGCATTCATTTGTGAATCGCGTCCTAAGTTGTGCATGTGACATAAAAAATTAATTTGTGAATATGTTTTTTAATTTGCAAATCTCATTTTATGTATTTGTGAATTTAATTCATATTTGTGAAACTCTAAAATTTATTTGAGGATCATAATCTATTCATTTGGAATTATGCAACAATTCTATCTCCATATTATATATCCAGATTATTTGATTTGCTAATGCCATCTTTCTTTTCTTTCTTCAACAGAGATTCCAGTAGAAATTGTCAGGCCACCCACAGATGTATTTGAGCCTCCAGCATCAGATATTGTGTTTGAGGCTGAACTAAATAAGGACAGAGTTGAGATCAAATGGATGAGGAACAACATGATCATTGTCCAGGGTGACAAATACCAGATGATCAGTGAGGGCAAAGTTCATAGACTGCAGGTCTGTGAGATCAGACCCCGTGATCAGGGAGAATACAGGATTGTTGCCAAGGAAAAGGATGCCAGAGCCAAGCTTGAGCTTGCAGGTATGATACAGTGAGAGTTAATGATTTTAATGCTGTTTAGGTTTTGAAATACTGTAAAGGGATATATTTGTTAATGTTTTATACCTTTCTTTACAGCTATTCCAAAGATCAAGACTACAGATCAGAACCTTGTAACAGATGCTGGAAAGCCTTTCGTCATGACGGTTCCTTATGATGCTTATCCTCGTGCTGAGGCGGAATGGTTTTACAATGACATCAGCCTTCCTGGGCAAAACATTGACACATCCAATGAACGGACAGAGTACAGGCTGAAGGACCCTAAGAAGTCAGACCAGGGTCGTTACAAGATTGTCATCAAGAACAAACATGGAACAGGAGAGGCTTTCATTAATCTTGATGTCATTGGTAAGCAGGAAATCAAACTAGATGATTTACAGACAATTTAACTGTTCTAGATGTCTGATAAAAGTGTTGTTGTAGATGTTCCGGGACCTGTAAAGAACCTGCATGTTGTTGACACTGCTGATGGTGAGGTCAGCCTTGCTTGGGAGGAACCAGAAAGTGATGGTGGAAGCAAGATCTTGGCTTATGTGGTTGAGAGACGAGATGTCAAACGCAAGACCTGGACAATGGCCACAGACCGTGCTGACATTCCAGAGTACTGTGTTGGTGGATTGCAGAGGGACAACAAGTATTTCTTCCGTGTATGTGCTCGCAATAGAGTTGGAAATGGCGAGCTTGTTACTACTGATGAGGCAGTTCAAGCCAAAAACAAATTTGGTGAGCTATGCTTCAGTTTATTTCTTTATTTTCTGGTAAGAGGTGAGAATGTATCAACTAATTTTACATGGTCTTAAAAATATTTTTAAATTATTTTTCTGCTTCTAACAGATGTGCCTGATGCACCTCAGAAGGTTATGGTTGGAGTTGTCAATAGGTTTGGTGCCACAGTTTCCTGGGAACCACCACTTTTTGATGGAGGATCTGAGATCACATCTTATATCATTGAACTACGTGACAGAACGTCTGTGAAATGGGAGCCTGCTATGGTGGTCAAAGCTGAGGATCACACAGCCACACTCAATGATGTTGTCGAAAACAAAGAGTACATCTTTAGGGTCAGAGCTGAGAACAAAGCTGGAATTGGCCAGCCAAGCGCTGCCACAGATCCAGTGAAGATCATGGATCCCATTGGTTAGTAGGGTTTATATTTTGCTCGCTATGTCTAGAGTTGTTGCAAAAGTCATTGTCAAACATTCAATTTTGTCTCCTATTACAGAGAGGCCAAGTCCACCTCTGAACTTCAGCTACACAAATCAGACCAAAGACTCAGTTCAGCTGTCATGGGAGACACCAATTAGCAATGGAGGCAGTATGATTACGGGCTACATCATTGAGAAGTGTGAAGATGGTACTGACAAGTGGTGGAGATGTAACGCTAGGCTTTGCCCTGACCTTTACTACAGGGTATGTCATGTTGATTAATTTTGTGTTTTGGATTTAACAAAATGTTTTATCATATGAAAAGATCATCTTTTTTATAATGTATTTATTCATGTATCCTACATCCTACATTAAGGTTTCTGGACTGAAATTTGGTCAGAAGTATCACTACAGAGTATGTGCAGAAAATGCTGCTGGTGTTTCTGATCCAGCTGATGCAATTGGGCCACTTTTGGCCGATGATCCTCACGGTAAGCCATTTTAAATTTCCCTTAAAGACAGGTAAAAATATGAACACACATCATTTTAAATGTGTACATTTTCTTTTCCACCTTTAGTGGGTCCCACAATGGACCTCAGTGGATTTAAAAATGGTCTGGAGGTCATTGTTCCCAATGCTCTTGTCATCCGAGTTCCCATTACGGGATATCCTGTCCCCAAACCCAAGTGGACATTTGGTGACAAAGAGTTCACTGCAGGAGACCGTGTTTCCATGGTTACGAGGCCTACATACACCGAACTGGTTGTTGCTCCAAGTGTGCGTCCAGACAAAGGAACATACACGTTACAACTGGAGAATGATGTGACAACTGTCTCTGGAGAGATTGAAGTCAATGTTATTGGTATGCACATTTTCTTTCTACTATATTCTCCTACGACGTTGTTGTTTTTGCGCAGCAATTAATGTACATTCCCATTTTTTGCACCTTTCAGCATGTCCAAGTGCACCCAAAGACTTCAAAGTTGCAGAGGTGACCAGACATCATGTGCATCTAATGTGGGAAGCACCAGAGCATGATGGAGGCAGCCCTGTAAGTGGGTACAATATTGAGAAAAGAGAGGTTTCCCGCAAGACCTGGGTCAAGGTGAGCTGTTTTTAACAGTTACTTGTTTACAGTATTTGTACACTCAGTGAAACATTTAGGTTCTAACAACATCTGCTCTTCAGGTGATGTCAGGCATACAGGACCTCGAGTACACCATCACAGATGTCATTGAGGGCAAGGAGTACTTGTTCAGTGTTATTGCTTGCAACAAATGTGGACCAGGAGAGCCAGCATACATTGATGAACCCGTCAATGTGTCCTCCCCAGCCAGTAAGTCTTCAAAAGTGTTACATTCTTTTAGTTTGAGGGGTATGAAATAAAGAACAATTTGACAGTGAATGAAACTTGTTTGAAATACAGCTGTCCCTGACCCTCCTGAGAACCTGAAATGGAGAGACAAATCAGCGAAGAACATCTTCCTGCTCTGGGAACCTCCCAGATATGATGGTGGTGCTGCTATCAAGGGCTACATTGTTGATAAATGCCAGCGTGGCACTGACAAATGGGAAGCCTGTGGAGATCCCATACCTGAGCTTAAGTGAGTGGTGATTCTTCATGAGCATCCCTGTAATGGCACATAGTGTGTTTAATAATTATTCATATATGTCTGTAATCTTTATCATTATACGTATCCCAGGTTCCAGGTGACTGGTCTTGTTGAAGGTCAGTGGTATGCCTATCGTGTGAGAGCAGTGAACAGACTTGGAGCCAGCCGACCATGCAAGGCTACAGATGAGATCCTGGCTGTAGATCCTAAAGGTTAGTGATCTAGGTCCATCAATGTAATAGTTAAATAATAGTTAGAATTCACTATATATTAACATTTACATTATATTACAGAGCCACCAGAAATCCAGCTGGATGTGAAGCTTCTAGCAGGCTTAACTGCTAGGGCTGGCTCTAAGATTGACCTGCCAGCTGATGTGCTTGGCAAGCCGGAGCCAAGAGTAAAATGGACAAAGGCTGACCTTGTCCTGAAACCAGATGATAGGATTACTATCGACACAAAACCTGGCCATTCCACACTTTCCATTGCAAACACAACCAGATCTGACACGGCCACCTATATAATTGAGGCAGTCAACACTAGTGGCCGTGCCACTGCAACTGTTGACGTCAACATTCTTGGTATGGTGTTATCTGTCATTTCAGCATAATCAAATTAAGAAATCAGTGGTAATTGTAAATATTAATGTCTTGTCATTATGTTGAAAAACAGACAAACCTGGCCCCCCGGCTGCTTTTGATATCTCTGAAATCACCAATGAATCCTGCTGTCTGGCCTGGAATGCTCCCAGAGATGATGGTGGCTCCCCAGTAACCAATTACATTGTAGAGATGAGACCCACAGATAAAGAAGAGTGGCAGAAACTGTCTGCTACAATCAAACAAACTGCTTTCAAAGCCTCCAAACTGGTTCCTATGAAAGAGTATATCTTTAGAGTGTCTGCTGAGAACCAGTATGGCATTGGGACTCCTGCAGAGCATGTGCCTATTGTTGCAAAGTATTCATTTGGTAAGCATACAACACACTATATTATTTATTTATTTATTACCTAACATTTACAAAATTAATTATCTTTCTCTGTCACTCAGATACCCCTGGGTCACCAACCAGGGTTCAGCCTTCTGATATCACAAAGGATGCTGTAACTCTGACTTGGTTTGAGCCTGATGAAGACGGTGGAAGCCCCATCACTGGTTACTGGGTTGAGAGGTTTGATCCTGAGACTGACAAATGGATCAGGTGTAACAAGCTGCCAGTTAAGGACACATCGTACAGGTAGGGTAATCATTTTCATTGTGTCTGTATTTAAATGGTAAATGAAGTGCAAAACTCTAGAAAGTCTCTAATTAATGTTACCTTTTCAGGGTGAAAGGTTTGCCAACAAAGAAGAAGTACAGGTTCCGTGTTTTGGCTGAGAATCTTGCAGGACCAGGAAAGCCAAGTGCTGAGACTGACCCAGTTTTGATTAAAGATCCAATTGGTATGTTATGGATTTATTTTTCAATGGTTGATGCAATTAAATAATTAACATTTGAAATAATGAATCTCAAATGTTGTTATTTTAGATCCTCCTTGGGCCCCTGGGAAACCATTCATCAAAGACATTGCCAAGATTTCAGCACACCTGCAGTGGACCAGACCTGAGCATGATGGCGGCGCTAAGATTGAGTCCTACATAATTGAGCTTCAAAAGAGTGGAACTGAGGAATGGGTTCGTGTAGCTGAGGATGTGCCAACAACAGAGCATTTATTGAAGGGTCTGATGGAGAAGCAGGAGTATTCTTTTAGAGTCAAGGCCGTCAATGTTGCTGGAGAGAGTGAACCCAGTGATCCAAGTGACCCTGTTGTCTGCAAAGAGAGACTTTGTGAGTGTTTACAGAAGATTCGAAAAGTGATTCGTTTAATAATTATTTTAACATTATAGTCAACTATTATATATATCAAGATCATATCATCAAGAATATATCTAGATATCAGTATCTAGAAGTAAAAAAGCAAGACATTTATTTGTGTGTGTACGATGACTTAACCAGAATGTTATCATAATATTAAACCCCAATTTTCAATACATTCTCTGATTTTTGTATTCAACCTGCAATGATCTGTAAACAATAATATTATTTTTGTTATTCTCATTCCAACAGATCCTCCAAATGCCCCACGCTGGCTTGAGGTGGTTAACATTACTAAAATCAACTGTGACCTGAAATGGACTGAACCAGATAGTGATGGTGGCTCTCCGATCACCAACTTTGTTGTTGAGAAGAGGGATGTCAGACGCAGGGCCTGGCAGCCTGTGGATACCACAGTGAAAGAAACCAAGTATACTGTCACTCCACTGAATGAAGGCTCTCTTTATGTGTTCCGTGTTGCTGCTGAGAATGCAGTTGGTGTAAGCGAGTTTTGTGAACTAGAGGACTCTGTTTTGGCCAAGGATACTTTCAGTAAGTTGAACAACATTTTATCTGTAGCTATTTTATATATTTATGTGTGTGTGTGTGTGTGTGTGTTAATTTTCAATTTTCATTTCAAGTAATTCTTGTCTTTTCTAGCAAACCCTGGACCACCTTACGCTTTGACTGTTGTTGAGGTGTCCAAGAGACATGTTGACCTGAAATGGGAACCACCCAGCAGTGATGGTGGAAGACCAATAACCAAGTATGCACATTAAGTATAAAACACTGGTTTTGTAAAATTCAAACAAAAGGATGTGTTTGCATGTGGTGTTCAAGGCAAAAAGAGAAAAGTCTTATGAACCATTCTTTTCATAGGTATGTTATTGAAAAGAAAGAGAAGGTAGGCACACGCTGGGTTAAGTCTGGAAAGACATCTGGCCCTGAATGCAAGTACAGGGTGACTGATGTTGATGAAGGCTCTGAGGTACAGTTCCAGGTCCGTGCTGAGAATGAAGCTGGAGTTGGCCACCCAAGTGAACCTACTGTTATCATGACCATTGAGGATCCCATAAGTATGTTAACTTTATGCATAATTGCATAGCATTTGACACATACGGGTCTAATGCTAGTAATAGAAGATTATGTACACACCATAATCTTGATTGATTAATGTGGATTTTTAGGTCCACCTTCTCCTCCACTTGAAGTTAAGATTGTTGATGCCAGCAGAGAGCACATCAACATTACATGGAAAGCTCCAGAAAAGAATGGCGGAAGTCCAGTCACAGGCTACCATGTTGAACTGTCGGAAGCTGGAACTGAGAAGTGGATGAGGATTAATGCTCGTCCTGTCAAAGAGCTCAGGTTTAAGGCTGAGGAAGGCATCATTCCTGAGAAAAAATATGTTCTGAGAGTTCGTGCTATCAATGCGATTGGAGTCAGTGATCCCTCTGAAATTTCAGATGGTGTCTTTGCTAAAGACCCTGACTGTAAGGACTATTCAGTTATTCATTGTGAATGAGTGTATATAAGTGTGTGTGTGTGTGTGTGTGTGTATATATATATTTTGTTTTATTGTTCTGGCACTGGTATTTAATACATCTTTCAATATTTTAAAGGTGCACCAACCATGGATCTCAAGACCCAAGACATTGTAATTGTTGAGGGTGAGAAGATGGACGTAAAAATCCCATACAGAGCAATACCAAAACCATCAATGGTCTGGAAAAAGGGTGACACTGAATTAAAGACTGAAGACAGACTGACGTTGACATGTGAACTCAATCGTGTTCACCTGGAGCTTCTCAAGTGTAAACACGAAGATGCTGGCGAGTACACTGTTACTCTTGAGAACAGTCTAGGTTCAATAACTGGCACAATCAACGTAAAAGTGATCGGTAAGAAACTATTTAGTTATACAAACTGTTTTAACTGATTCCACTTGTCACACTTATAAAGCCTACTGCTCAAAAATACCTCAATGCCTCATATTTTCCATTAAAAGGTCTGCCTGGACAATGTAAGGACATCTCTTCCAGTGAGGTCACCAAGGACTCTTGCAAGATCTCTTGGGAGCCTCCAGAGAGTGATGGTGGTAGCCCGATCTTGCACTATGTTCTAGAGCGTAGGGAAGCTCAGAAGAAGACATTTTTACCTGTGATGTCTAGAGACAATGTTTTAAGTTTTGTGGTCAAAGATCTTATGCTCAATGGTGAATATTACTTCAGAGTGAAGGCTGTCAACAAGATTGGTAGTGGCGAGTTTCTTGAACTCCGTAATCCTGTCATAACAGAAGAACAAAAACGTAAGTTTAATTCATTTTTCAAATTAATATTAATTATATTTTATGTACATTCTTATTATCTATTATTTTCATTATTATCATTATTAATTATAGAACGCCCAGACCCACCAATTGAGGTTGAAGGACACAATCCCACCTCAAATTCAATCACTGTTACTTGGATGGCTCCACCATATGATGGTGGATGCCCAATCACAGGGTACATTCTTGAGAAGATTGAAAAAGATGGTGACAGATTTGAAAGATGCATTCCAAATCTGGTACCTGGTTTCTCCTACACTGTTACTGGCTTGACGGAAGGAAAGGAATACCAGTTCCGTGTCCGTGCAGAGAACATTGCAGGAGCAAGTGACCCATCTCGCAGTACACCATTGATTAAGGCTGCTGATCCTGTTGGTATGTTAAAAAACTAAATCTATTACAGTTTCATTTCGAATATGTGAACTTTTCTAACTCTTCAGTGTGTCAAGTAAAACATTACATATAACTGTTTTGTTTTTGTTTGTTTTTTTCAGAACCACCAAAGGTATCACTCCATGCCCGTATTGCATCTGGCCTCAGTATCAAAAAGGGCGAGGAGATTAGATTGGATACTTACATATCTGGATCTCCCTACCCAACTGTTACATGGCTTAGAAATGATGAGAATGTGAGGCAGCCACCAGCTAAGAAAAAAACTGAAATTGTGAAAAAGAAGAAAAAGAAGTCTGTTCAGCCTGAACCTGAAGAAGAATTCCATCCACCACTTTTAGATCGCCTGTCATTCGACCAGAGCAAAAGGAGTGAAACTGCTCTGATGGTGCGTGATGCCATCAGAACTGACCATGGAATTTTCACTATCAGAGTTGAGAATCCCCATGGTTTTGCAACAGCGTCATGTGAAGTCAATGTTCTTGGCGAGTTACTTTTGGAACTACAATGATTATCTTCTTAAGAATTTATTTAATGAAAAAAATTTATTAACATTTCTGCTTGTTGTAACTTACAGATAAGCCTGGCCCCCCTGTTAACTTTGGATTTGATGAGATCAGGAACACCTCTGTTGTTTGCATGTGGGATGCACCTCTTGATGATGGTGGCAGTGAGATCATCAACTACATACTGGAAAAGAAAGACAACACTACTGATGAGATTGGTTGGGTAACTGTGACCTCGACCCACAAGGGATACAATTACCCTGTAACCAAGCTTATTGAAGGAAAGGAGTACATCTTCAGAGTCACAGCCGAAAACAAGTTTGGCTGTGGACATCCATGCTACTCTGAACCACTTATTGCGAAGAATCAGTTTGGTAAATTATATTTTAGTTATATTTGAACAGTAGTTGTCTTATATTATGGCTTATTTGAAATTATTTGAATGTTGTTTTTCAGAACCACCTGATGCTCCCAACATGCCTAGAATTGGAGAGGTCACTTCCAGCACAGCTGCTCTCAGCTGGCATGAGCCAAAGGACAATGGTAGCCCTATCTTGGGCTATTGGGTTGAGAGACGTGAAGTCAACAGCAAATATTGGACCAGAGTGAACAGCAATCTTCTTAATGCATTGTCGGTTAAGGTTGAGGGTCTTATGGAAGGCCTTGTTTACATATTCAGGGTCTGTGCTGAAAATCTTGCTGGCCCGGGAGAATTCAGTCCACCAACTGACCCTCAGACTGCAATGGATGCAATCTGTAAGTGTGAAAAATTAAAATGAAACATTAAAAATATGGAAATATGGCTATCAATTGGTATAAATATTTAATTGTGATTGGTTTCATAGTTGTTTTTTTTTATCAGTATAAAACTCATGGTAACACTTTAGGGACACATTCTCACTATTAACTAATTGCTTATTATCATGCATATTACTAGCATATTGGCTGTTTATTAGTACCTATAAAGCACATACTAATGCCTTATTCTGCATGACCATATTTTAGATCCCTTAATCCTACCCCATACCTAAACCTAACATCTACCTTACTAACTATTAATAAACAGCAAATTAGGAGTTTATTGAGGCAAAGGTTGTATTTAATAGTTAGTTAATAGTGAGAAATGATCACCACACTAAAGTGCTACCAAACTCATGATTTATACTAAATGTAACAATATTTTTGCAGTACCACCTGGCCCTCCTGCACCAAAAATTGTTGATGTCACAAACACAACTATCGATATCAGTTGGGTACCTCCATTGTACAATGGTGGTGGAGAAATCCTTGGATATCATGTTGAGCGCTGTCTGGTTGGAGAGAAAGAGTGGGTCCGCTGCACTGAGTTTAGATGCAAAGACCGCAAATACACTGTGACTGGACTGACTGAGGGAGCAGATTATTATCTTCGTGTGTATGCTGTAAATGAAGCAGGTCATGGTGCCCCAGGCATGACTGAACCTGTTCAGGCCAAAGAACCTGAAGGTATGTAGAAAAACTTGTGGCACTTTCTACTTTCTACAAACAGTGAGTGCAACGGAGGACCTAAAGCGATAAAAAAAATTTTTTTCAAACAATGAGTCTCGATTTAAATGTCTCTTAGCATTGCTTTGCAATTATTAGAGAAATTCTAATCACATTTTAAATCTGTACTGAATTAACAGAGGCCCCAGGGGTTGAGTTTGATGTCTCTGTAAGGAATGGAGTCATCATTAGAGCTGGAGAAACGTTGCGTCTCCCTGCTGTTGTTACTGGTCGCCCTGTACCAGAAGTTAAGTGGACAAAAGACGATGCAGAGCCAGACAAGGAACACACAGTTATTGAGACAGAAGGAAAAAACAGCAGTTTAACCATCAAAAATGCTTTGAGAACTGACTATGGCATATACCAGATCACAGGTACCAACCCCAGCGGAACAAAGTCTGCCTCCGTTAAGGTGGATGTGATGGGTAAGTTAAATTATTTTCTTTAAAAAATTGTTTGCTTTTAAAACCTGAAATATAACCTCTGATTGGGATGTTTCTTGTTCTAATTTTATTTTTTTTGTACAAAAGATGTTCCCGGACCAGTGGTTGACCTTAAGACAGTTCATGTGACCAAGAAGATGATTTCACTCACCTGGTCAGATCCTCTGGATAATGGTGGAAGTGACATCATGGGCTATGTTGTTGAAAGAAAAGATGCCAAAATGCACATTTACAGACAACCCTTAGAAGTTGCTGCTTGCAAATGTGACATTGTTGGTCTTCTTGATGGAGAAGAATATATGTTCCGTGTAGTTGCAAGGAACAAGTATGGCCTTGGTGCTCCTGTTGACCTTGGACCTGTTTTAGCAGTGGATCCCAAAGGTAAATAAAACAGAATAATAAATTCATGAGAAAAAATTATTTTATCTCATTATTGAAAATACATTTAAATTATGTTCATTTTATAATTTGTATTACTTGTTTTCATACGTATACAATAAACAATGTTGACTTTATTTAAATTTTAGGAGTTCCATCTGCTCCAGAGAAATTGCACTATACGGAAAGGACCAAGAACACTATTACTTTGACTTGGGAACCTCCCCGTAGCGATGGTGGTTCTCCAATCAGAGGTTACTATGTTGAAAAGATGAGACAAGACAGCAACGAATTTGATGTTGCCAATCGGCAACTCTGCAAAGACCTCACCATCACTCTGGAAAGTCTCTCTGAGAACATGATTTATGACTTCAGAGTCAAAGCTGTCAATGAGATTGGAGATGGAGAACCATCCAAACCAATCAGTGTCAATATTCAGGATGATGAACGTATGTATCACTCCCTATAATGTAAATCATTGACAACTTTTGAACACATTTGTTTTTTATCAAGTTCATACCTTACTCTTTTCATTTATATTTTTCCTCTATTTCAGATTCACCAACTGTTAAGTGGTTGAAATTCTTTAAGAGTGATGCCATTATTGTCAAGAAGGGAGCAGCTATTGAAATTCCTGCTGAAATTCTTGGCCTGCCCTTGCCTACCTTTGAGTGGACAAAGAATGGAGTAGTTATTGACCAACCTACTGAGACAATGACATTGGAATCGGAGGAGATTAACAGGCAAACTATCAATACCAAAATTGGTATTCCTGAAACTGTAAGACAAGATACAGGCATTTACAAGTTAACTGCCACAAATACCCGTGGAGTAGGTCAACGGACAATACGAGTGGATATCTTGGGTAAGACTTTAAATCATGTTCAGTATTTGATTTTACTTAAGCTTATAGAATTTTCACCAAATGGGAAGTAGTATTGGTTGTTACAAGTTACATGGTGCTTTTCCTGTAATTAAGTTATGTAGAATGCAACTCTTTATTTTCAGCAGTTCTGTTACAAGATTACTTTAATGATGCATTGAGGGGATGTCATAACTGTGGTGGTGTTGTTTCCCTAGATCGCCCATTGGCACCAAGAAACATTGTGGTGTCTGACATCAAAGCTGAGTCTTGCTACCTAACCTGGGATGCTCCAGAGGACAATGGTGGAAGTGACCTCACTAACTACATCATTGAGAAGAGAGATGCCAGCAAAAAGAAGTCTGACTGGGAACAGTTGACATGCTGCATCATAGACAGACGTTATGGGGTTAATATATATTATTAATACATATTACTATGAGACAGTTCTTTTTAGAATGAGACTGTGATATGTGCTTTTAGATGCTCTAAATGTGATTTAATCCCCTTCTGAAGGTGTACAAGTTGGAGGCCTATGGTACCTACCAGTTTCAGATCAAAGCTGAGAACAAGTATGGGGTCAGTGATGGTTGTGAATCAGAAAAGGTTGTACTCAAAGATCAATTTGGTCTTCCTGGGCCTCCCCAGAGACCAAGGATTATTGGTCACACTTGCTCATCCATGTTGGTCACTTGGGAGCCTCCAAAAGACAATGGTGGCTCAACCATTCAAGGCTACTGGCTTGAAAAGAGAGAGAGAGGAGCTGTGTACTGGAGTCGTGTTAACAGGGCTCCAGTAACAAAACCAGCAGTCAAGGGCCTGGAATACAATGTGCTCCACCTTATTGAGGGTGCCGAGTACCAGTTCCGTGTAATGGCTCAGAATGCAGCTGGCGTTGGACCTCCAAGTGAAGCAACAGAGTGTGTGTTTGCACTTGATCCAAGAAGTAAGTAATATTTCTTATGTTGATAGATTTATGAATTCCAGTTTCTAATGAATAAAACTTTACATTCTTAAATGTTACTTGTAGACCCACCAGGTCAACCACCAGCACCTGAAGTATCAGACAAAACCACAAGCAGTGTGAGTCTTTCCTGGACCTCACCAGAAAAAGATGGAGGAAGTCCAATAAAGGGTTACATTGTTGAAGTTCAGGATGAAGGTTCACATGAGTGGAAAAGGATCAATACACTGGATAAGCTGATCCTAACCAATTCATACACTGTGTCAGGGCTTAAAGAGAATAAAAAATGCAGGTTCAGGATTGTTGCTGTAAATGCTGCTGGTGAATCTGAGCCAAGTCCCAGAACTGCCGATACCATTGTACAAGATATTCTGGGTAAGCCTTACTTTTGTGCAGATGTGTTGCAATAATATAGAGTAATAGTTAATACATACAGTACATGTAGAAAATTATATATGATTAAAGATATGTGTAACTCGACTTGTTCACAGAGGAACCTGTCATTACCATGGAGGTTACAGCTCATGAGCTTCTGAATTGTCGTGCTGGAACAACCATCAAGATTCCAGCCACCATCTCTGGCAAACCTATTCCGAATGTTACATGGGACTTTGATGGAACTGCCCCAACAGAGAAAAAGAATGAGCGTCATACTTTGCCAGAGGATTCAGAAGTAGGATTATTAATATTTTTTTCAAAACACTCAGTTTGTTAAGTCCAAACAAACATGCATTATTTAAATAATACATTTTACATTTAAACTTTGCAGATATCATCCAGTGATACAACATCAGTAGTGACAATCCCTGAATGTAAATTAAACCACTCTGGGCGATACATCATCACTGCTAGCAACCAGGCTGGCACCAAAATCGTTAAAGTGCGCGTGAATGTACTTGGTAAGCAACATTATATTTAAAATACAAAACATCACAACCTGAAACAGTAGTAGTTTCATTAAAACATAAGTTTAGAAGTATGTATTATATCACATAATATCATATCTCATTATACCATGTCGCTTTTTTTTCTAGATTTGCCTGGAACTCCTACAGATCTCAAAGTCAGTGACATCACACGTGGAACATGTAGACTAAGCTGGAAGCCACCAGACTGTGATGGGGGTGACAGAATCAAGAGCTACTTTGTTGAGAAAAAGACTGTTGAAGGAAAGGCTTGGACAAAGGTCAACCCAGCTTGCGCAACACAGTCCTTAGTTGTGCCAGACCTCATTGAAGGACAAGAATACTTGTTCCGTGTAAGAGCTGAGAATCGCTTTGGTTTAGGACCTCATATCACAACCATTCAGCGGACTAAAGCCAGAGATCCTATTCGTAAGTGTATTTTGTAAACGAGTCTATCATTAACCCGAAGACCGCACCGATCTTTGATTGTACAGATAAGGCATCATTTGAAACTGCAAAGGGTCTACTTCTATTTGTGCATAGTCATAATAACAACAAAACAATGTGCTTTTGTAAAATAAAAATTTTTTAAATACAGTTTATCCTGACTATTCATAACACTGAATTTTTGCAGATCCTCCTGATCCACCCACAAGAGTCAAAATCGTTGATGTGTCCAAGGGCATTGTGACTCTGACATGGAAGCCACCAAAGAATGATGGTGGTGCACCTGTAACTCACTACAATGTTGAACGTCTGTGGTGGGATAGCAGTGGAAACCAGCAAGAGTCCTGGAGACAGTGCAACCGCCGTGATATTGATACCACCACTTTCAACGTGGAGGATCTCCACCAGGGTGCTGAATACGAATTCCGTGTTAAGGCTGTGAATGAGGTTGGTGCCAGTAGACCATCCTCTACAGCTGGACCAATCATTATTAAGGACCAGAACAGTGCGTACAAAGCAACACACATAAAGGAATTCAGTGAATTTGGGTTGCATGGTGTACAAATTATTTCTTCCTTTCACTTTTAGGGGCACCTTCCATTGAGCTTCCAGAATTCATGGAGGTTGAACAGGGTGCAGATATTCATATTGTTGCTATGATTAAGGGCTGTCCATTTCCAACACTTACATGGCAGAAGGCTCCTCCTCACAAAAGTGAAAACAAGGTTGATGTTGAGTATGATGAGCACATTAACAAACTTGTGTCTGATGATAGCTGCACACTGTTGATCCAGCAGGGCAAACGCTCAGATACAGGCCTCTACACTCTTACTGCTAGCAACAGCCTTGGCACCATTTCCAAAGAAATGAGGCTTAATGTTCTAGGTAAATTTCAACAACCAATTTTTCATATGAAGAGATGTAGGTGTTGTTTTTAGAAGTAACATAATTCTTTCTTCTTTTAAACAGGGCGTCCTGGGGCTCCATCTGCACCCATTAAATTTGAGGAAATTCATGCTGAACAGATAACACTGTCATGGCTGCCTCCTAAGGATGATGGTGGCTCCAAAATTACAAATTACACTATTGAGAGACGTGTTGCCAACAGGAAGACTTGGATACCTGTCACTAGTGAACCCAAAGAGAGAATATTCACGGTTGACAATCTAATGCCAGGCCATGAGTACATTTTCAGGATTAGGGCTCAAAACAAATATGGTGTTGGTGATCCTCTTGATAGTGAACCTGAAGTAGCCAGAGATGTGTTCAGTAAGTATTCATTCACATATTTAAAGTTTAGATTAGTCCTACATTTATTTCACTTGATAACACTGTTATTTTATGTCTATTTTTTAGTGCCACCTGGCCAATGTGACAAGCCAACACTCTCTAGCATCACAATAGACGCCATGACTGTGAACTGGGAAGAGCCAGACTCAGATGGAGGCACTCCAATCACAGGCTACTGGCTTGAGCGTAAAGAAACCACATCTAAACGCTGGAGCAGAGTAACTCGTGATCCAGTCAGGCCCATGCCACTTGGTGTGTCACACAGAGTCACAGGGCTCATTGAGGGATCTCAGTATTTGTTCCGCGTGATTGCAATTAATGCAGCAGGATGTGGACCTCCAAGTGAGCCATCTGATCCAACATTTGCTAGAGATCCAATAGGTAGGAAAACAATACAGTGTCAGATCCAATGGCATATCGTTTTTTAGTAATAGAGATTCAAACTATGACAAACCTGTTTTCTTATAGCTCCTCCTTCGCCCCCAACTCCGAAAGTCACGGACTGGACTAAGACCACAGCAGACTTGGAATGGATTCCACCATTGAAGGATGGAGGTTCAAAGATAATGGGCTACCATGTTGAATACAAAGAGGAGGGCACAGAAGCATGGGTTAAGGTTTGTTTAAGATTTATGTATACCCAAATATTTACATTTTAGCAAAACATGTTCATGTACTCTTTATACATTACAAATAAAATCTTCCTTCTGTTCCAGGCCAAAGACAAGGAAGTTAGAGGTACTAAAGTTGTGGTCACTGGACTGAAAGAGAATGCATTGTATAAGTTTAGAGTTTTGGCATTCAATGCTGCTGGTCTGAGTGAACCAGGCGAAGTTGCTGATGCTCTTGAAATGAAGGACCGGATAAGTAAGTCTCAGTGATTCAACATTCTGCAAATGAAGTGCTATTTTATTGCTTGTGCGGAGGGAAAAAAACGTAAGGATTTATATGCAATAATAATTTAATGAAAATTTGTTTCTGCCATTTCAGTTTTGCCAGTCCTTGAGCTGGACATTTCAGTAAAGGAGAAGATGGTTATTCATGCAGGAGGTGTTATTCGTATCATCGCTTATGTGTCAGGTCAACCTCCACCTGTGATAACATGGAGCAGAGATGGGTATCCAGTCCCATCAGAAGCTGTTATTGAAACCACCTCAATCAGCTGTTCCATGGTAATTAAAGATTGCACTAGGGCACAACGAGGTGTTTATACAATAACAGCCAAGAATGATGGAGGAGAAGTGAAGAAGTCTGTTATTGTTGACGTTCTTGGTAAGTAAGAATTATCAGACACGAATAATCTATACATTACTGTGAAATAGCTATGTTATAGAAACTACAGTTTCTTTTCTTATTTTGCTACTTCAGACATCCCTGGTCCAGTGGGGGTACCATTTACAGCAGAAAACCTTACAAGTGACTCATGCAAGCTGAACTGGTTTTTCCCTGATGATGATGGTGGATCTGCCATCTCCAACTACATAATTGAGAAACGTGAAGCTGATCGCAAGGCTTGGACATCTTGCTTCTATACAGCAGGCAGACAAAATGCTGTAGTAAATAATCTGGTGCTTAAAAAGGAATATTTCTTCAGAGTCGCAGCTGAAAATGCAATTGGAGTAGGTCCTTTCTGCCAAACAGCATGTGAAATTGTGATTAAAGATCGCATTAGTAAGTATTTTTCTTTATTTTTCTATTTTTTCTGGTTTTAAAATAGCTTAAAACTATATGACCAATTAATGCAACTGTACAATAAAATTCCGCATTGATGGTAGCTAATCATCATTTGACCTCTTTTTGACTAGATGTTCCAGACCGTCCAGAAGATCTTGAGGTGACTGCCATCACCAAAGACTATATTAGTGTGACTTGGAAGCCACCTAAGTATGATGGAGGGTCTGAGGTGTTATCCTACATTCTTGAGGCTCGCACGATTGGCAAAGACAAGTTTGTCAGACTGACCAAAGAGAAACTTATGGATAGGAAGTACACTTATGATGGTCTTCGTGAAGGCGACACCTATGAATTCCGTGTCAGTGCAGTGAATGAAGTTGGCCCAGGCAAACCATCCTTCTCCACTAAGCCAATTACATGTAAAGACGAACTTGGTGAGTTTTTTTTTTTAGCTCTTCAATTGTTCTTCATTTGGTACACCACATTACACTAGCTATTATCTAAGTGTTCATGATGTGATATTTTTCTTTTTCCCCATTTTAGAGCCCCCTACAATTGAGCTGGATTTCCGTGATAAGGTTGTTGTTCGTGTTGGTGAAAGCTTTGCACTACAGGGGCGGTATACTGGAAAACCAGCCCCAACTGTCACCTGGTCAAGAGATGACAAGGAACTAAAAGCAGATGACCACATCAAGTTCAAAAATACTACTACCACTATGTGCCTGGGTATTATTAAAGGTCAGCGTGGACACAGTGGCAAATACTGTGTGACAGTTGAAAACTGTACTGGTGCTCGTAAAGGCATTTGTAATGTCACAGTTGCAGGTAAGTCTCATGAAACAAACAAATGTTTACTAAACTATAAAATAATATGATGAATAAAAAAATACATATTTTGGTCTGATGACAACCTCTCTTATCTATGTATATTTTGTGCATTTTTAGATCGACCATTGCCTCCAGAGGGCCCAGTTGTATTTGAGGAAGTTCACCGAAATCACATGGTTATTTCTTGGAAGCCCCCTCTTGATGATGGTGGATGTGAAATTTCTAACTACATCATTGAGAAGAGAGATGTAAACAGGGACATGTGGACAACTGTAACATCTGCCACCACAAAAACCCGCTGCAAAGTACCTAAGCTTGTAGAGGGTCGTGAATACATCATAAGAATTAGTGCTGAGAACCTGTATGGCATAAGTGACCCACTGGAGTCAGAGGAGATGAAAGCTAAAGATCTATTCAGTATGTAAAAACACAAAAAAATATTGTAAATTTAAACCTATAAACATTTTATGTTTTGTTCCTGATATCCTTCACCTTATTACAGGGGTACCTGAGGCACCTGAGCAACCCACTGTAAAAGACGTCTTCCATGACTCAGCACTGGTGATTTGGAACCGTCCTCGTGATGGTGGAAAGCCCATAACAAACTATATATTGGAGAGGAAGGAGCCCACAGCTAAGAGATGGTCTCGTGCAACCAGAGATCCAATCTACCCTGCTACACAGTATAGGGTACAAGACCTCGTTGAAGGCTGTGAATATGAATTCCGTGTAATGGCAGAGAATGAAATTGGAACTGGAGATCCTAGCCTTCCCAGTAAACCTATTCTTGCTAAGGATCCCATTGGTAGGTCTTGATGTTTTGATGGTTTCTTTTTCTTAATGCATATCAAGAAATAGTACTTTTGATAATTATTTATTCACTTATTCTTTAATAGTTAAGCCAAGCCCACCTGTTTTGCCTGAAGCTGTTGACAAGACTAAAGATTCTGTAAGTCTGTCATGGCGTGTTCCTCGCCATGATGGTAAAGGGAAAATATTTGGTTACTTGATTGAGTATCAGAAGCCCGGTGCAATCGAATGGATCCAGGCAAATGAATCACCTGAATCATGCCCAGACACCAAGTTTGTTGTGACAAATCTACCAGAAGGTGGAGAGTTTCGATTCAGAATTATGGCCGTGAATGCAGCTGGAAAATCTGAGCCTGCTTATGTCAAGGAACCAGTGAAAGTTCATGACAGACTTGGTAATTTCTTCCTTTTTGTTTACATTTTCAGAAAATGTTGAAAGGTAGCTGTTGCTTTATAATTACACATATTTAACTGGAGGTATGTTGTTCACATACTGAAAGATAAAAAAAATTAATAATTCATATCCTTCTAATCTCAATTCTCATGCAGAGGAACCGGAGTTGCTGTTAGATGCCAATATGGCACGTGACCACCTTGCCATGGTTGGAACAGACATCACACTTAGTGCCACATTTAAGGGCATGCCAATTCCCACTGTCTCTTGGAAAAAGAATGATGGTGACGTTCCTGCTCATTGTCTTATTGAGGTCACAGCAAGTGGAAGCAAACTTCACATTAAGAAGTGTACCCGTGCTGACTGTGGCAATTATACCATCACAGTTCAAAATGCAGCTGGAACAAAATCTGCTACCTGCACTGTTCTTGCTCTTGGTAAGAATGTTTTAAGAATAAACACTTAACAGTATACATATTTTCTATAATTAGCTAGATATCTAGAATCTTTTCTTTTTTTTTTTAGATAAACCTGGACCACCAAGGAATCTTAAAATCTCTGAAGTCACAAGTGAGTCAGCTTACCTGACATGGCAAAAGCCAGAAGATGATGGTGGTGCTGTGATCTCCCACTATGTTGTGCAAAAGAAAGATGTAGCAGCTGAGAACTGGGTTCCAGTTTGTGCTGCATCTAAAAAGCTTAGCCTTATGGCTCAATATCTGATGGAGGGAATTCAGTATCTCTTCAGAGTTGCAGCTGAGAATCAGTTTGGCAGGAGTGCATTTGTTGAAACCACCAAGCCTATCAAGGCAGTTGATCCACTTTGTAAGTATTAAATATAATGTTACTTTTAAATGCTTAACTATTTTATACCAGTTTGTTTAATTAATTTGTATATTTTTACCTAAAGATCCTCCTGGTCCACCCAAGAATCTGCATCATGTGGATGCAGACAAAACTGAAGTATGGCTTCAATGGGAGTGGCCTGATCGCACAGGTGGAAGTGAGATCACCGGATTCATTGTTGAACAGCAAGAAGAAGGTGCCACCGACTGGGTGACCTTCAAGACTGTCAGCAATCCTCAATGCCATGTTACTGGACTTGTGGAGGGCAAAACCTACAGATTCCGTGTAAAATCACAAAATGCAATTGGCATAAGCCGACCAGACACCAGTGTGCCAATTACTTGCCAGGAGAAAACCTGTAAGGCTTACACAATATTATATTTAAAAATTACTGACAACATATTACATTTTATTATGCTCAAGGTTAATTAAATGTTTTTTTTTTCAGTGGCTCCAACTATTGAAGTTGATGTGAAGCTTATTGAGGGTCTTGTTGTGAAAGCTGGCAGTACAGTCGTCCTCCCAGCGGTCATGCATGGAATCCCAGCTCCAACAGCCAAGTGGCAAAGTGAAGGAAATGAGCTTAAAACTGAGGGCAAATGTAAGATTGTTACTGAAGGAAATTCAACTGTCTTGACTATTAGTGAATGTGTCAGAACGGACAGCGGAGAGTATGGCCTTACTGTGGCAAACCCTGCTGGAAGCAAGTCTGTTGCTCTACATGTTACAGTCCTTGATGTTCCATCTGCTCCGGTTGGTCCTGTAAATATCCTTGAGGTTACCCCTGATCATATGATAATCCAGTGGCGTGAACCAAAAGATGATGGTGGCACACCTTTGATGAACTATGTTGTAGAGAAGAAGGATGTCAAGAAGCCTTGGGAGCCGTGGTCCGTTGTGAGTTCTGGAAGCACAAGCACAAAGGCCAAAGTCCCACGTTTGGAGAAGGGACGTGAATATATTGTACGTGTACGTGCTGAGAATAAAATTGGCATTGGTGCTGGCCTTGAAAGTCCTCCCACTATTGCCAAGCATATGTTTGATCCACCAGGTCCTCCTGGCCAACCAACATGTTCTGACATAACAGAAAATGCTGTAACAGTGTCATGGACTGAACCAGAAACTGATGGTGGAAGCCCTGTAAGTGGCTACATTGTTGAGCGCAGGGAGATGACTGGTAAATGGATTCGAGTCAACAAAACACCAGTCTTGGATGTAAGATACAGGGTCTGTGGTCTGTTTGAGGGCAATAGCTATGAATTCAGAATCTTTGCTGAAAATGTTGCTGGTGTAAGTGAGCCTTCATATCCATCAGACCCAGTGAAAGCTAAACGTCCAATTACTCCTCCAGGGCCTCCAAGTAACATTAAGCTGAAGGACTGGAGCAAGTCATATGCAGATTTGGTATGGACCAAACCTTCCAGAGATGGTGGCAGCCCCATCCTAGGCTATGTTGTTGAATGCCAGAAATCAGGTTCTGCACAGTGGGATAGAATAAATAAGGATCTAATCAAGTTTTGTGTATTTAGAGTACCTGGACTTAGTGAAGGCACAGAGTACAGATTTCGTATTAGAGCCTCAAACAAGGTTGGAGATGGTGAGCCAAGAGAACTCACGGAAACTGTGCTTGCCAAAGACATTCTTGTTCCCCCTGATGTAACTGTTGATGTTGCTTGTCGTGACCTCCTAACAGTTAGAGCAGGGCAAATCATCAACCTTGTAACCCGTGTTAAGGGCAGACCTGACCCTGAAATCACTTGGACTAAAGATGCAAGGGTTTTAGGCAGAGATAAACGCACTGAGATGAACAATAACTTCCCTCTTGTTGAGCTGGTAATTCAGGAAGCTGTTAGAGCTGATTATGGAAAATATGCAATTCAAGCAAAGAATAGCAGTGGTCAAGCACAAGCTACAATTATTGTCAATGTACTTGATATTCCAGGAGCCTGTCAGAATTTGAAGGTTGCTTATGTGACTAAAGACTCATGTATGGTTTCTTGGGAAAATCCAGAGGATAATGGTGGCACTGAAATTACTAATTATAAAATTGAGTGCAGACAACCAAGTCAAAGAGGATGGACAGTTGTTACTTCTGACTGCACCAAACGACTTTTCAAAGCTCCACTTGTTGAGAAATGTGAATATTTCTTCCGTGTGAGCGCAGAGAATAAAATTGGAGCTGGTCCACCAACAGAAACAAAAGCACCAGTCCTTGCTGTTGATCCAGTTGAGAAACCTGGTGAGCCAGAGAACTTCCAAATCTCTGAAATTGGCAAGACATTTGTCTTTCTCAAATGGAAGAAACCAGAATACGATGGTGGTAGTCGTAACCTTGCTTACCATATTGAAAAGAAGCCTAAAGAAGCAGATGAATGGGAAAGATTACACAAAGGTGCTATAAAGGAAACCTATTTCATGGCTGACAGATGCATTGAGAACCAAATGTATCAATTTAGAGTTCAAACTAAGAATGAGGGAGGAGAGAGTAACTGGGTGACGACAGCTGAAGTTCTTGTAAAGGAGGAACTTGTACAGCCAGAGCTCAAAGTCAAACTGGCGGGTGTTCTTGTTGTTAAAGCTGGAGATGCCATTCCAATTGAGGCAGAGCTTATAGGTAAACCTCAGCCTGATGTAAAATGGTCTAAAGAAGGTGACACTGGAGATATCACCAAAAGCCCAAGAGTACAAGTTGAAACTGGCACCAACTTCACAAAATTCCTGCTCACAAATTCAAGACGTGGAGACACTGGAAAATACATAATTACTGCAACAAATACTGCTGGAACCTGCTCTGCTGAGGCCAAGGTTAATGTTCTTGACAGACCAGGTCCTATTAGAGACTTGAAAGTGTCAGACATTTCTGTGGACAGATGCAAGCTTACATGGGAGATACCAGAAGATGATGGTGGTTGTGAGATCTATAACTACATCATAGAAAAATGTGAGACAAAGAGAGGTGTGTGGTCAATTCATTCAGCAGCTATTATTACCAATTCAGCTAAAGTTACTCGCCTTATCGAAGGAAATGAATACATATTCCGAGTGAGAGCTGAGAACAAGATGGGTGCTGGCCCTGCTGTTGAAACTGAGTCCATTGTTGCAAGGACCCAGTTCAGCAGACCAGGTGTACCTGATGCTCCAGAGGTTACCAAAATTACAAAAGAAGAAATGGTTGTTATGTGGTGCTCTCCTGATAATGATGGCGGAAAACCTATAACTGGTTATATTCTTGAGAAAAAAGAAGAGCATGCCATTCGGTGGGCCCCTGTTGTTAAGTCCCCAATTACAGGGACACAGATGACTGTTACAGGTTTACTGCCTAATCATGAATACCAGTTCCGTGTTAGGGCTGAAAATGAAATTGGAGTTGGTGATGCAAGCAAGCCATCCAGATCATTCACTGCAAGAGATCCAGTTGGTATGTCCAACTACAGTCAAGTAATTGGTAAAATGTTTGTTTGTTGATGTATTTACAACAAATTTTTTATTTGTTTTTCTATTTGCAGAGCCTCCTGGTCCCGTTAGTAACTTAAAGGTGACTGACACCTCAAAGACATCAATTACTCTTGCATGGACAAAGCCTACATATGATGGAGGTGCTCCTCTTATTGGATATGTTGTTGAGCTAAGAGTCAAGGGAACAGACAAGAAGGGAGATGAAGGCTGGAAAAGGTGCAATGTTGCTGCCCAGTTGATTGGAACAGAATTCACAGTCTCAAGCCTGGATGAGAAGCTTGAATATGAATTCCGTGTTTCTGCCCAAAATCAGGTTGGCTTAAGTCAGCCAACTAATCTTGGAGGAGCTGTGACACCAAGAGAAGTCTTGGGTGAGTTTCCATAGACTACTCTTAAACTTTATCAGCAACATTCCTTCCTAATTCCTAATTCCTTGTGTTTTTATCAATTTTTTTCCCACAATCTTCAGAGGCCCCTGAGATTGATTTCGATGCAGAACTGAAGAAAGGTGTGACTGTTAGAGCTGGCTGCCCAATAAGATTAGTAGCAACAATCAGAGGCAGACCCGCTCCCAAGGTCTTATGGAGGAGAATGGGAAAAGATAATGTTGTACAGAAGGGCCATGTTGATCTCATTGACACTATGACATTCCTTGTTATCTCTGAAACCACTCGTGATGATTCAGGCAAATATTCATTGACTGTATCCAGTCCAGCTGGAGAGAAGGCAGTGTTTGTGAATGTCAACGTACTTGGTAAGTAAAAAAAAAAAAAAACAAGCTCCCATTTTTTCTTTTGTTTCAGTCATGTGACTTCTACTGCTCATCTGCCATATTTTTAAATATGGCGAGTGAGTGTAAAAAAATTACACAACTAAAACAGATGAATATATATATATACTGTATATATATGTATGAAAACACTTAAAATATCAAATTTTTCATTCAAATATATATATATATATATATATATATATAAATTTATTTATATATATTTTATTTTTTTCAAAACAGACACGCCTGGACCTGTTGTTGGTCTTGAGGTTGCTGACATCACAATGTCATCTTGCAACCTCACATGGTCTCCACCTGAAAATGATGGTGGCAGTAACATCACTCATTACATTGTTGAAAAACGAGAAATTGATCGCAAGACTTGGGCAACAGTGAAAAATGATGTTGATGATACCGCATTTAAAGTTAGCAATCTCGTCCCAGGAACAGAGTATTACTTCAGGGTCATTGCGGTAAATGAGTATGGTCCTGGGGTCCCAAGGGTTACAGCAAAATCCTATCTGGCCTCTGATCCTATCAGTAAGTGTATTCTTAATCAGAACAATTTTAAAGGCTTTTAGAATTCTTTTTGAAAGGGTATTACTATAACAATTGTGTCTCTTCCCTCAAGGCAAGCCTGATCCACCACAAAAGATTGATGTTCTGGAGATTACTAAGAACAGTGCAACTGTGGGATGGGTGAAACCAATGCGTGATGGTGGAGCTAAAATTGATGGCTACATTATTGACTATCTTGAGCTTCCAATGCCTAAACCTCTCAAGAAACCAGTGGAGGCTGAAGGTGAGGCTGAGCCTGGTGTAGAGCCAGTGGCTCCACCCCCGCCTGAACCTGTGATTGAGGAAGAGAAGGAGGAGAAAAAGGAGGAATGGACGCCATACACAGTCGTAAAAGATTTGAGCATCTCTATTGCTGGATTAAAGGAGGGAAGAAAATATCGCTTCAGAGTGGCAGCAAGAAATGCCATGGGGTCCAGTCTTCCCACAGAGACCAGAGAAGCTTATGAGATCAAGGAGCAGATGTGTAAGTTATTAAATCATATATTACTCAAACATATTTTGAACTACACTTCCACTAAAAACCTGTTCAATCTTGTGATTTCTTACCAGTGGAGCCCAAAATCATCATGCCTGAGCTGGTCACTGCAAAGGCAGGAGCAAAACTGAGGGTTGAGGCTCTTGTATCAGGAAAGCCAGCACCAGCGTGCCAATGGAAACGGGGAGAAAATAATGTAGTCCCATCAAGCCGTCTTGCTGTGCATAAATCTCTGAACATGTGTATGCTCATCATTAAGGATGTTTCAAGACAAGACAGTGGTGAATACAGTCTTGTTGCTGAGAACAGCACTGGAAAAGTTGACCAGACTTTGAAAATCATCATCAGAGGTTAGAACTTTTCATTTTCATCAGCACCTTCAACAATAATGAGCTATGTGAACATGCAGTTAATTTTTCAACAAACATTCTTATGTGTCAGATATTCCTGGACCACCTGAGCCACCATTTGAGATCAGTGACATAGATTCTGATGCCTGCACACTCTCTTGGAACAAACCTACTGAAGATGGTGGTAGCAATATTACTAATTATGTGGTTGAGAAGTGTGATGTAAGCAGAGGTGACTGGGTGACTGCTCTTTCCAGCTGTGGCAAAGCTGGCTGCAGAATCGGAAAGCTTATTCCTGGAAAGGAATATATTTTCCGTGTTCGTACTGAGAACAGATTTGGTATTTCAGACCCCCTTACATCTGAAAGAATGATTGCTAAGTTTCCCTTCGGTGAGTTGAAAAACAAGCATCAGCAGCATCTAATGGAGATAAAAATGGTGTGTCCTGTTTGTTAGTGTTTAACAGTTTAATATTTTTTAGATGTTCCTGGTGAACCTTTGAACTGCCGCATCAACAAAGTGAACAAGGACTGCATGTTTGTGGCTTGGGATAAGCCTGAGTCTGATGGTGGCAGTCCAATTACTGGATACTACATTGAACGCAAAGAAAGGAACAGTCTCCTTTGGGTTAAGGCTAATGATTCTGTTGTTCGCACAACTGAGTATCCTTGTGCTGGCCTAATTGAGGGTCTGGAATACACTTTCAGAGTGTCTGCTATAAACCGAGCTGGTCAGGGGAAACCAAGCAAGAAAACTGAGTTTATCACAGCAAGAACACCTGTTGGTATGTGCATATAAAATAGAATGAATTCTTAGGTATAAATGTCTGCGTATTAGATGATTATGTTCCATGTTTTTCTGTTGTTTTATTTTTTTAAATTGTAGATGCTCCTGGAAAACCAGAAGTGCTTGATGTGACTAAGAACTCAATTACATTGGTTTGGACCAAACCAAAGAATGATGGTGGAAGCAAGATAATTGGATACTATGTTGAAGCAATGAGGCTTCCAGGAGACACTTGGGTGCGTTGCAACATAAGTAGTCAAAATGTGCCTCGTGAGGAGTACACTGCAACTGGGTTAGAAGAGGGTGCTAAGTACCAGTTTAGGGTAATTGCCAAGACAGCAGTTAACATTAGCAGGCCATCTGAATTCACTGACCCCATTCTGGTGTCTGCAGAAAATGGTAAGCATTTTTATATTTTGTAAATGTCTTTTAAAATGTTTTCTAAATGGCTGTCAATTGCTATTTGCCTTATTGATTTTCTCTCATGTTTGCTTATCTATAGTACCTCCAAGAATAGAGCTTTCAATACAGATGAAAAAGATGTTACCAGTAAAGGCTGGGTCAGATGTTTGCCTTGAAGCTGAAGTTTTTGGTAAACCAATGCCCAAGGTTACATGGAGCAAGAATGGAGAAGTGTTGAAAGCTGACAAAGAATTCAAGATGTCTCAAAAGAGACACCTCTTTTCTCTGAGCCTTGATGCAGTTACTAAACTTCATACTGGAAGTTATGGAATTCTTGCAGTAAATGCAAGTGGTTCTACAACTGCAGAAATACAACTCAAAGTTTTAGGTGACGAAAATAATATTATTTTATTCTTTATTCTTTAGCTTAATTAAGTTGAGATATAGCATATTCATGTCTCCTTTTGGCAAAATAATAATCATACATTCCCCCGTACACAGATATACCTAGCCCACCAGCCTCTATCAAGTTTGATGAAGTACTTTCAGATCGGATCAAGTTGAGCTGGGAGGCTCCACTTGCAGATGGTGGTTCTCCAATTACAAATTATGTTGTTGATAAACGTGAGACAAGCAGAGCTAACTGGGCCCAAGTTTCTGCTAAAATCAGTGGTGATACAAAAGAATGTTTAGTGGAGAAACTGATTGAGGGGCACGAATATCAGTTCCGTGTTCGTGCAGAGAATCGCTATGGTACTGGTGATGCCATCATATTGGACCCTGTTGTTGCAAGGAATCCCTTCAGTAAGACCTTAATATTGGTCTATGTATTTTACTTCTTGGATATATTACTACTGGATGGTAATGTACTTGTCATTTACAGCTGTTCCTGGAGCATGTGACCCACCGGTCCTTACAAACATCACAAAGGAGCGTATGACTGTAAGTTGGAAGGAACCATCTGATGATGGAAAATCCCCTATCCTTGGATACATAGTTGAGAAACGTGAGACCAAGGAAATTAACTGGACCAAACTGAACAGAAAGCCCTTGCTGGAGAGAACACTTGAGGTTGGAAGTCTCTCTGAGGGAGCTCAGTATGAGTTTAGAGTCATTGCTGTTAATAAAGCTGGCCTTGGCAAACCCAGTGAACCATCTAATGCCGCCTCTGCTCTTGATCCTTTGTGTGAGTTGTGTCAGAAGCTATTTACATTATCTTGTATATCTAGGAATATGCAAGAGCATTTATGAATTCCTCTTAATACTTATTTACAGATCCTCCAGGCCCACCCATTTCTCCCAAGGTTACAGACACGACCAGCAGCACCATTAGACTAACTTGGACTAAGCCTGCAAATGATGGTGGTAGTGAAATTTTGGGATACCTTGTCGAATGCAAGAGAACTAATACAACAGACTGGATAAGATGCAACGTACCCAAGAACCTTCAGGATACAAATTATGCTGTGACTGGACTCTTGGAGAACTCAGAGTACCAACTTCGTATTACTGCTGTAAATAAAGTTGGATTTAGCCAGCCTTGTGAAGTTCCTGAAAAACATGTTGCCAAGGATGTTTTTGGTACAAATAATTTACTAACTTTTAAATCATTAATTGTATATTTGGTTTATTCTCTTTTCATTCTGGTCATGAAAATACAAAATTAAAATATTGTGTAACTAATGCCTGAAATATATAAATGTTTCTTTTCTGTTATTCTAGCTGCTCCTGAGGCTGAGCTTGACGCAGAGCTGAAGGACACTTTGGTGCTCACGGCTGGCAGTAAAATGAAACTTCATGCCACATATAAGGGTCGACCAATCCCCAGGGTGACCTGGGCCAAGATGAACACCAACATTAAGGACAGACAAGGAATCATAATCAAGACAACAGACACTGATACATTGGTTTATGTTGAGAAAGTCAATAGAAATGATGCAGGGAAATACATTCTGAATCTTGACAGTGTAAGCGGAATGAAGATGTACACCGTTATTGTCAAGGTCCTTGGTGAGTCCTAAGAGGTCGTTTATATTTAGATATATAGTTTATAGTTGAATTTATTAACTGTAGTTTATAGTGTTAATATTTTATTTTAACTAAAGTAATTATATCTCTTTTAACACTAAACAGATACTCCTGGACCTCCACTGAATCTGATGGTAAAAGAGACATCAAAGGACAGTGCCTCCATCCTATGGGATGAACCTCTAATTGATGGTGGAAGTGAGATTACAGGTTACATTGTTGACAAAAGAGATTCAGAAAGGAAAGCATGGTCAAATGTTTCAACCACTTGCACTAAAACATCTTTCAAGATTGATGGTTTAGAGGCTGGAAGATCTTATTGTTTCAGGGTTCTGGCTCAAAATATGTATGGCATTGGTGAGCCATGTGAAACTGTGGATGCTGTTAGAGCTTCTGGTGAGTGAATATAATTTTTGACTATGTAATCTTCAATTGCAGAAACAATTTCAATGTACATTTTATAATAACAATGTTAATATTTATTACTGAATAAACTTAATATATTCCAGAACAACCTGGACCAGTTATGGACTTTAAGACCTTGCTGATAACCAAGGACTCTTGTACTCTTTCCTGGAAAAAGCCCATCAGTGATGGAGGAAGCCGCATCATTGCATATGTGCTAGAAGTCCTTAATGGCGAAGATAAATGGAAGGAGCTTCTTAGATCAAAGAATATGCAATATAGTGCAAAAGACCTTGTTGAAGGAAGGGAATACAAATACAGAGTTAAAGCAACAAATGATTCTGGTGATGGTCCTGTAAAAGAACTCTCTGTGATTGCAAAAAATGTCAATGGTGAGATTTCTAATTTTGCATTTGCATAAAAATGCACTTGAGCTCTGTCTGTTATATTGTGTTTTAAATGTGCTCTTTATTAATTATTTTTCTATATTATAGTTCTTCCAAGCTGTGACTTGCGAGAGTTGCCTAACTTGAACTATATTGCAAAAGAAGGAAGCACCGTTCGTCTCAAGATTCCTATTAGTGGAAAGCCTGTCCCTGTTGTCACATGGAAGAAGGGAGAGGATGAAAATCTCACAGACACAGGAAGAGTGTGTGTAGAATCAACGGCAGTAAACACAACTATTCTGATACGTGACTGCCAAAGGACAGATGCCTCAAAATACACCATCACTCTTCGCAATGCTGCTGGAACGAAAGAGTCCACAATTTTTGTCCGAGTTGTTGGCAAACCAGGAATTCCAGCTGCACCAATAAAGTTCAAGGAAGTGACTGCAGATGGTGCAACCTTAAAATGGGGTGTTCCTAAAGATGATGGTGGATCAGAAATTACCAACTACATTCTTGAGAAACGTGATTCCATTACTAACATGTGGGTTGCTGTGTCTTCATCTGTGGACACAAACACTTTCAGAGTGACTGGTCTCCATGAGGGAACTGAATACATCTTTAGGGTTAGTGCAGAAAACAAATATGGAATTGGTGAGGGCCTCAAGTCAGAGCCTATGGTTGCCAAGCATCCATTCAGTGAGTGGATTTTCAATGATTTATTGTCAATATAGTTTAGATACTATAGGTATCAAATAAAAAAATCTCACTTTCTTACTCATGATTATTTCATCAGATGTTCCAGATTCACCTCCACCCCCTCAAGTCATGAGTATGTGTCATGATTCAGCAACTCTTGCATGGTTGGATCCAAGGAAAACTGGAGGCTCACCAATCACAGGTACAGAAATAATTAAATTAATATAAGACAATAACCTTTTCATCAAGACAATGTTTTTCACATGCTTTTTTTGCTTACAGGTTACCATGTTGAATTCAAGGAAAGAAACAGCATGTTATGGAAAAGAGCAAACCCAACTGCTTTGAAGATGAGAGATTTCAAAGTGACAGGTTTAACAGAGGGTCTAGAATATGAGTTCAGAGTTATGGCTATTAATCTGGCTGGTGTTGGTAGACCAAGTCCTGCCACTGAGCCAATGGTTGCCTTGGATGCAATTGGTAAGTAAAGCTAATTTCAAATGCTTGAGTCTCATATATTTCCCCCATTATACACCCCACTTTGAGCAAGGTTAATTTTTAATAACTGAACATATACCATTACAGATGCACCTGGCAAACCTGATGTGATTAGCATCACTAGAAGCACTGTAACACTTCAGTGGACTGAGCCTCAATATGATGGTGGACACAGGCTTACAGGCTACATTGTTGAGAGACGTGATCTCCCGGCCAAGGTCTGGGTAAAGGCTAATACAGTAAATGTGGTGGACTGTGCATATACTGTAGCAGACTTGCAAGAGGGTTGCAAGTATGAATTTAGAATCAGAGCAAAGAATGCAGCTGGAGCAATAAGTCCACCCTCTGAACAAACTGATACCCTTGTGTGCATGGATGAATATGGTAAGACTCATTTTCACTTTCTAGTTGATACATCTTGAATAAATGACGTTCCATGTCATCTAATCTAGGAAATTGCTGTGCTGATTAGTTTGTTATTATTTTGCAGCGGCACCAACCATTATAATTGATCCAACAGTCAAGGAGGGGCTAACTGTCAGGGCTGGAGATACTATTGTAATTACTGCAACAAGCATTCTGGGCAAACCTCAGCCAACCTCTGTGTGGTCAAAGGGTGGAAAGTATTTCAAGCCATCAGATGTGTGCCAGATAGAAACTACACCTTCTTCTTCTACTCTTTCTATCAAGTATGCAAGTAGGAAGGATTCAGGAGAGTACACAATTACAGCAAGTAACCCATTTGGTGTGAAAGAAGAAATTGTGAAAGTAACAATTTTAGATGTTCCCGGTCCACCAGGGCCAATTGAAGCTAGTGGAATTTCATCTGAAAAGGTCACTTTGACATGGGCACCACCTCATGAGGATGGGGGATCTCCAATTAGATACTACACTTTGGAGAAAAGAGAAACAAGCCGTCTTCTTTGGACCATTCTTGCTGAAAAGATTATTGACTGCCACTTTGTTGCCAATAAGCTTATCCAGGGAAATGAGTACATCTTCAGAGTTTCTGCTGTCAACAGTTCTGGAGCTGGTGATGCTTCCCATTCTGAACCAGTAAAAATGGTGGATAGCTATGGTATGTTTAAAGAAAACTCAGTCTCTCATATTATTTCCATACTGTTCATTTGTGTGAATCTGCATAGCTGGATATATATATGCAATAAGATTCTCAAGAGACATATTACTTATTTCAGGTCCCCCTGGTCCGCCAGCTAAACCAGAAATTGAAAATGTTGGTGGAAATTCTGTTACCATTGCTTGGAAAAGACCAGCTGATGACGGTGGAAGTGATATAATAGGCTACATGGTTGAGAGGAAAGAAAAGAAGGGCATGAGATGGACTCGAGCATCAAAGAAAACAATTGCTGACCTCCACTTTGAAGTGAAAGGGCTAAAAGAGGGAGATGAATTTGAATTCAGAGTAAGTGCTGAGAATAAGGCTGGTTTTGGTGAGCCAAGTGAACCTTCAATGCCAGTGAGGACAAAGCTTGTTGCAGGTAAGTAAAGTGATTATTTTATATTTGATATGATAGCAAAGAAGGTCCTAATATATATGTTATCAATTTCCAGATGTACCTGGTCCTCCAGTCAACCCAAGAGTCACTGACACAACAAAAACCACTGCTGAATTGCACTGGGGCAAACCACTTAGTGATGGTGGAATGGAAGTTACAGGATACCTTGTTGAGCACAAAAAGGAGGGAGAAGAAGAATGGGTGAAAGATACAGCCACACCTTTGAGGATCACTGAGTTTGTTGTCCCCAGTTTGCAAGCTGGAGTAAAGTATAATTTTAGAATTAGTGCAATGAATGCAATGGGGGTTAGTGAACCATCACAAACAGAGGATCTTGTTGAAATTGTGGAACATGAAGAAATCCCTGATTTAGAGCTAGATGTAGAACTCAGAAGAACGTTAGTTGTTAGGGCAGGTGCCTCTATTCGTTTATTTATTCCTATTAAAGGACGCCCAACCCCTATAGTGACTTGGACAAAAGAGGACACACCATTGAAAACTCGCGCAATCATCGACAATACCGAATCATACACCCTGTTGGTCATTCCTGACTGTAATAGACGCGACGCAGGGAAATATGATTTAACATTAGAGAACACTGCTGGAAAGAAGACTGTTTCTGTGGTTGTAAGGGTTTTGGACTCCCCTGGTCCTCCTCTCAATCTGAAACCCAAAGCAATTGACAAAGAGAGCATCACATTGGAATGGGAAATGCCTATTATTGATGGAGGTTCTAAAATTACCAATTACATCATTGAGAAGAGAGAATCTACTCGCAAGGCATATGCTGCTGTGATCACACATTGTGAGACATGCTCCATCAGAGTTTCCGATCTGGCAGAGGGTTTGGAATATTATTTCAGAGTTTCTGCTGAAAATGAGTATGGCATTGGTGAAGCAGTTGAAACCCCAGACCCAATCAGAGTATCTCAAGCACCAACTCCACCAGAAAATGTAACTTTTACTGATGTTACAAAGCACACAGTTAGGCTTGCATGGACTAAACCAAAACATGATGGTGGAAGTAGGGTTACTGGGTATGTAATTGAAGCACAAAAGAAAGGAACAGACCAGTGGGCCCATGTGACAACTGTGAAGTCTTTGGACTTTACTGTAAAAAATCTTAATGAAAATGAAGAGTACATATTCCGTGTAATGGCGGTGAACAGTTCTGGGCGAAGTTTTCCTCGTGTAAGCAAGCCTGTTGTTATCAAAGAACAAAATTCAGAACCAGAATTTGATCTCCGTGGTGTGTGTCAGAAGATAGTTATTGCCAAGGCTGGTGAAGATATAAAGGTTGAGGTGCCTGTTTCTGGACGTCCTAAGCCTACAGTTTCCTGGCAGAAAGACAATCAAGCCCTCAAATTAACACAAAGGACAATGATTGAAAATACTTCTACCTCAACTATCTTGATCATAAATGAATGTTTAAGGAGTGACAGTGGAATATACTCAATGACAGGAAAGAACATTGTGGGCTCTGTTACAGATAGCATCACAGTAAAAGTACATGATTTGCCTGGACCACCAAAGGGACCAATTAAACTGGACAAAATATCTCGTACTTTCATTGAGTTCTCATGGGAAGCTCCTGAAAATGATGGAGGTGTACCAATCAATAACTATATAGTAGAAATAAGGGAAACTACTAGCCAGACATGGGTAGAACTCTCCTCTTTGATTATTCGTACAACATTTAAAGCAACTCGTTTAACAACAGGAATTGAATATCAATTCCGTGTCAAAGCCAAAAACAGATATGGTACAGGGCCTCCATTAATGTCAGAGGCAGTGGTTGCTGCATATCCATTTAAGGTACCTGGGCCACCTGGAACACCCAAAGTTGTCACTTTCACTAAGGATACAATGACAATTGGTTGGAATGAGCCTGTTTCTGATGGTGGAAGTGAGGTCATTGGTTACCATGTTGAAAGGAAAGAGAGGAACAGTATTGTTTGGCACAGAATTAGCAAGGCACTTGTGATCGGAAATCTGTTCAAATCCACAGGACTAGAGGATGGTGTGGCATATGAATTCCGTGTGATTGCTGAAAACATAGCTGGAATTGGAAAACCAAGCAAAGCTTCTGAACCAATGCTCGCTCTTGATCCAGTGGATCCACCTGGTCAACCTGTACCAATCCATGTGTCCAAAAATGCCATTACTATTCAGTGGACGAAGCCAGAGTATGATGGCGGATTCAAGATTACTGGCTATACTGTCGAAAAGAGAGATCTTTCAGCTGGGCGCTGGATGAGAGCTAACTTTACAAATATAATTGAAACCACTTTCACTATAAGTGGTCTAACACAAGACGAATCCTATGAATTCCGTGTACTTGCAAGAAATTCAGCTGGTGCTGTTAGTAACCCATCAGACCCATCAGATCCAATTATTTGCAAAGATGACATTGAAGAACCAAGGATTATGGTTGATGCTCAATTTAAAGATATTGTCCTTGTCAAAGCTAGAGAGATGTTCAAACTTGAAGCTGATGTTGCAGGCCAGCCATTACCATCTATGGTTTGGACGAAAGATGGAAAAGATGTTGAAAACACATCCAAACTACAGATCAAAATGACAGAACTTACATCAGTCTTGATCAACAAGGATTCTGTCAGAAGGGATGGTGGTACATTTATTCTGACAGCAACAAATGTTGGTGGCTTTGCTAAGCATGTTTTCAATGTAAAGGTTCTTGATAGACCAGGACCACCTAGGGGACCTCTGACAGTTTCCGATATTACAGCTGAAAAATGTGTGCTAACATGGAATCCATCTGCAGATGATGGCGGTGCAAACATTGAACATTATGTTATTGAAAAACGTGAGTCAAGCAGACTTGCTTGGACAAATGTGGCATCAGAATTGCAGGTTAATCAGTACCAAGTGACAAAGTTGCTCAAAGGAAATGAATACATTTTCAGAGTTATGGCTGTTAACAAGTATGGTGTTGGAGAACCTCTTGAGTCTGAAGCAATAATTGCAGAAAATCCATATGTACGACCAGATCCTCCACAAACACCTGAGATAACAGTGGTCACTAAGGATTCAGTAGTCCTGTGTTGGGGTGCACCTGCTAGTAATGGTGGAAGTGAAATCACCAACTATCGTATTGAGAAAAGAGACAGGATTAGTTTGCGTTGGATAAAATGCAACAAGAGGAATGTTACTGACTTGCATTTCAAGGTGACCGCTCTTGTTCCAGGCCATGAATATGAATTCAGAGTTTTTGCTGAAAATGCAGCAGGAATAAGTGAGCCAAGTCCTTCATCACCATTTGTCAAGGCCACAGATGCTCTTTTCAAACCAGGTCCTCCTGGCAACCCTAGAGTCCTGGACACAACAAGTTCTTCCATCACACTTGCATGGAACAAACCAGTTTATGATGGTGGTTCTGAAATTACTGGCTATATACTTGAGACCTGTCTCCCTGGAACTGAAGAGGACGAATGGACAATTGTCTCACCTAAACATGGTGTAAAGGGGACATCATTTACAATCACGAATCTTAAAGAAAATCAGGAATACAAAATTAATGTGTCAGCTGCAAACAGCGAGGGTATTGGAGAAGCAGCACCTGTACCAGGTTCACCTAAAGCAGAGGAACGACTCATACCACCAGAGGTTGACCTTGATGCTGACCTTCGTAAGATAGTGAACATCAGAGCATGCAATACACTAAGACTTTTTGTGCCAATTAGAGGTAGACCAACACCAGAGGCCAAATGGTCAAGAGAGAATGATGAACCTTTAGACAGAGCTACCATTGAAACAACGTCATCTTTTACATCACTGGTTATTGCCAATGTGAATAGGTTTGACAGTGGCAAATACAATTTGACTGTAGAAAACAGCTCTGGAACAAAGACTGTCTCTGTAATAGTTAGAGTTCTAGATACACCTGGAGCACCACAAAACTTAAAAATAAGCCAGGTCACTAAAGAATCTGTTTCACTTGTTTGGGATCCTCCACTTAATGATGGTGGCACAAAAATTAAGAATTATATTGTTGAGAAGCGTGAGGCTACAAGAAAAGCATATGCTACAGTAAATGCGAATTGTCACAAAACTACTTACACAGTTGACCAGCTCCAAGAAGGATGCAACTACTATTTCAGAGTTCTGGCAGAAAATGAATATGGCATTGGTCTCCCTATGGAGACTGGTGAATCTGTTAAAGTGTCTGAGAAGCCACTTCCCCCTGGCAAAATTACACTTCAGGATGTTACAAAGACAAGTGTGACATTATCATGGGATAAGCCTGAACATGATGGTGGAAGCAGAGTGGTTGCATATGTTGTAGAGATGCAGAGCAAAGGGAATGAAAAATGGACACAAGCTGTGATTGTCAAGGTACCCGAAGCAGTTATTACTGGGCTTGCACCTGGTGAAGAGTATATGTTCCGTGTTTCTGCAAGGAATGAAAAGGGAACCAGTGATCCTCGTCAAATTGGTGTGCCTGTGATTGCCAAGGACCTTGTAATTGCTCCATCTGCTAAGATGTTGTTCTCCACATTTAGTGTCCTGGCAGGAGAGGATTTGACAGTTGATATTCCATATAATGCTCGTCCCAAAGCTACTATTTCATGGCTAAAGGAAACAGTTCCACTTAAACGAACAACCAGAGTTAACTTTTCCTCTACGGATACACAGCTGAATTTAGTAATCAAAGAAGCATGTAGAGATGATGTTGGCCAGTATAGTATTAAACTATCAAATACAGCTGGTGAGACAAAAGTAGACATTAGAATCGTTGTTCTTGACAAACCTGGTCCACCAACAGGCCCTGTTAAAGTTGATGAAGTAACATCTGACAGTGTTAGCATTTCTTGGAAGCCACCAGAGTATAACGGGGGCTGCACCATTAATAATTACATAGTAGAAAAGAGGGACACATCCACAACTAATTGGCAGATTGTAGCAGCAAATCTAGCAAGAACTCAAATTAAGGCAGGAAGACTGAAGGCAGGCTCTGAATATCAATTCAGAATTGCAGCAGAGAATAGATATGGCAAAAGCCCTCTGCTTGTGTCTGAATGTGTTGTTGCACAGTACCCGTACAAACTACCGGGCCCTCCTGGAACACCTTTCTTGCAGTCTTCCACAAAAGATAGTATGGTGATAGTGTGGAATGAACCTGTTATTGATGGTGGAAGCACAGTCTTAGGATATCACCTTGAGCGAAAAGAGAGAAATAGCATTCTTTGGATGAAACTAAACAAAAGTATAATCCAAGACACAACTTTCAAGACAACAGGTCTTGAAGAAGGCATGGAATATGAATTCAGAGTTTATGCTGAAAACATTGTTGGCATTGGGAAGGCTAGTAAGATCTCAGAGGGCTATACTGCTAGAGATCCTTGTGATCCTCCTGGAACACCAGAAGCAGTTAGAATTACAAAGAATTCTATTGCAATTGCATGGACCAAGCCAGAGTATGATGGTGGAAGCAAAGTCACTGGATATATTGTAGAAAAAAAAGAATTGCCTGCAGGACGCTGGATGAAAGCAAACTTCACCAATGTCATAGAGACTGAGTATACTGCAACAGGTCTTACAGAGGACGAGAAATATGAGTTCCGTGTCATTGCAAGAAATGCTGCTGGAGTTTTCAGTGATCCTTCATATAGTACTGGACCTGTCGTGGCAAAAGATGAGATTGAACCACCGCGTATCAGCATAGATCCAGAGTACACTCAAACAATTGTTGTAAATGCAGGAGACAACTTCAAGGTTGATGCAGATATTCATGGAAAACCAACACCATCAATCTGTTGGATGAAGGGTGAGCAGGAACTTGGAAACACCATATCTCGTGAAATTAAAAGCACAGATAGCTATACCTGTTTGACTGTTAAGGAAGCCAAACTTGCTGATGGAGGTCAATATACTCTACTGCTGAAAAATCCAGGAGGAGAGAAAACGGTACAGGTCAATATTTGTGTCCTAGATAAGCCAGGACCACCAGAGGGATCCATCTCTATTACAGGTGTAACCAGTGAACATTGCTGCCTTTCTTGGAAACCCCCTAAACAAGACGGTGGCAGCAAGATCACTCATTATATTGTTGAAAGGAGAGAGACTAGCAGACTACTTTGGACAGTTGTTGAACCCAAAGTCCAAGCTCTAAACCTTAAAATAATGAAACTCCTAGAAGGAAATGAATATATTTTCAGAGTTTTTCCAGTAAACAAATTTGGTGTTGGTGAGCCCCTCCAATCAAGTGCAGTTGTTATAAAGAATCCATTTACACCTCCAGATGCAGCAAAAGGAGTGGAAGTATCTAATGTCAAGAAAGATTCAATGGTCATAACCTGGGAGGCCCCAACAAACGATGGAGGTACTCCTATCACTGGTTATATTATTGAGAAACATGACAAGGAAGGCATTAGATGGACCAGATGCAACATGAAAACAGTTACTAACCTCACATTTAAAGTTAATGGACTCCTGGAGACCCACCGCTACGAATTCAGAGTTTCTGCTGAGAATGCTGCTGGAGTTAGTGAGGCAAGTTCTGCAACTGTATTCTATAAAGCTCTAGATCCTGTATTCAAGCCAGGTCCACCACTTAATCCAAAAGTGTTAGACATGACCAAATCATCTGTTGTACTTGCATGGGGAAAGCCTATTTATGATGGTGGCTGTGAAATCCAGGGATATATTGTTGAGGCATGTGTAGCAAAAGCAGCCATAGAGGAAATAAAGTCTCCAGGAGAAGAAGGAAAGGCAGTTGCAGATGAATGGACAATGTGCACTCCACCAGCAGGTGTTAAACTGACACGCTTTAATGTGGAAAATCTGAAAGAAAAGCAGGAATATAAATTCAGGGTTTGTGCAGTTAATAAGGTTGGTGTTGGGGAGCATGCTGATGTTGCAGGGCCCATTCTGCCAGAGGACAAAACTGAGGAACCAGATCTTGATATTGATGCTGAGTTTAGAAAGCTTGTACGTATTAAAGCAGGAGGTTCTCTTAGGATGTTCATCCCTTTCAAAGGAAGACCAACACCACAAATCAAATGGGAAAAAGATGGTGGGCAGATTAAGGAAACAGCACAGACTGAGACCACCAGCAGTCACACTTCTCTTGTGATTGATAAAGTCAACCGGGCAGACAGTGGCAAATATACTGTTACTGCAGAAAACTCTGCTGGTACAAAATCTGAAACAATTATTGTGAAAGTCCTTGACACACCAAGCGCTCCAATCAACTTCAAAGTTAAAGAAATTACAAAAGAATCTGTTACTCTTACATGGGAGCCTCCAAGTTTAGATGGTGGAGCAAAGATAAAAAATTACATTGTTGAAAAACGTGAGAGCACAAGAAAAACATTCTCTGCCGTTGTCACAAATTGCCACAAACTTTCTTGGAAAGTTGAACCACTTCAAGAAGGCTGCAGTTACTATTTCAGAGTGCTTGCAGAAAATGAACATGGTATAGGGCTACCTGCAGATATCACAGATCCTTTGAAGGTTTCAGAGGTGCCACAATGTCCTGGAAAATTAAGTGTTGTAGATGTTACTAAAACAAGTGTGTCTCTTTCTTGGGAAAAGCCCATTCATGATGGTGGCAGTAGGATTCTTCAATACCTTGTAGAAATGCAGGTCAAGGGTAATGATAAATGGTCTGGATGTGCCAATGTAAAAACACTGGAAGCTGTAATCAGTAATTTGAACCCTGGAGAAGAGTACACTTTCAAAGTAATTGCTATCAATGAAAAAGGAAAGAGTGACCCAAGAACACTTGCTGTCCCCGTGCAAGCAAAGGACCTTGTCTTTGGGCCTGATGTAAGACCTGTGTTTAGCAACTACAGTGTTCTTGTCGGAAAGGACCTTCAAGTTGAAATCCCAGTTTCTGGTCGTCCAAAGCCAAAGGTCACATGGACAAAGGATGGTGCAGCCCTCAAATTCACAACAAGGGTTAATATTTCTAATAAAGCACACAGCACTGTTCTTAGCATCAAAGAAGCAGCCAGAGAAGATGGTGGAATGTATGGAATAAACGTGTCCAATGCTGTTGGACAAAAGGATGCAACCATTGAAATCATCACTCTTGATAAACCTGGCCCACCAACTGGCCCTGTGCGATTTGATGAGATAACTGTTTCAAGCATTACATTGTCATGGGATGCTCCAAAGTATACTGGTGGTTGCCCAATTTCAAATTATATTGTGCAAAAGAGAGATACAACTTCTACAACATGGGAGAATGTTGCAATTTCATTAGCAAGAACAAAATTTAAAGTACTACGACTGAAGACCGGTGCTGAATATCAATTCAGAATCATTGCTCAGAACAGGTATGGCAAGAGCTATGCTCTGGACTCTTTGACTGTTGTTGCTCAGTATCCATATAGAGAACCAGGACCACCAGGAACTCCATTTGTATCATGCCTATCAAAGGACCATATGGTTGTTGAGTGGAATGAGCCTGTTTCAGATGGAGGCAGCAGCATTATTGGATATCATCTTGAAAGGAAGGAGAGAAACAGCATTATTTGGACAAAGATAAATAAGACACTGATTCAAGAAACAAAATTCAAAACCAGTCCTTTAGAGGAAGGTGTTGAATATGAGTTCAGAGTATATGCTGAAAATATCGTTGGCATTGGCAGATGCAGCAAAATCTCAGAGGGCTTTGTTGCTCGTGATCCATGTGATCCTCCTGAAACCCCAGAAGCTGTCCATGTGACAAAAAATTCAATAACTATCCAATGGACAAAACCAGAGTATGATGGTGGAAGTGTTATCACTGGTTATACTGTTGAGAAACGTGATCTTCCTGAAGGACGCTGGATGAAAGCAAGTTTCACAAATGTTATTGAAACCAATTTTACGGTCACTGGGCTGACAGAAGGTGCCAAGTACGACTTCAGGGTAATTGCAAAGAATGCAGTTGGCACTATCAGCAAACCATCATACAACAGTGGACCTATTGCTGCATTGGATGAAGTAGAGCCACCAAAGTTCTCAATTGACCCAGAATACACTCAGACTCTAATTGTGAATGCAGGTGATACATTCAAACTTGATGCTGATGTCCATGGTAAGCCACTTCCTGCAATCCAGTGGTTTAAGAATGACAAGGAGCTTGAAAACACAATTAGATGTGATATCAAGAACACTGACAACAGAGCATTGATAATAGTAAAAGATGCGGTCAGACAAGATGGTGGAAACTACACTCTTCAGCTCACTAATGTTGCTGGATCTCAGACCGTTCAATTCCATGTGAAAGTACTTGATAAACCAGGTCCACCAGAAGGGCCTCTTCATGTCACAGGCGTGTCCAGTGATAAATGCACACTGATATGGCGTGCGCCACTAGATGATGGAGGAAACACTATCACTCATTACATTATTGAGAGACGTGAGACAAGTCGACTTGCTTGGACTGTGGTCTGTAATGATTGCAAAACTACAACATACAAAGTGACAAAGCTCCTGGAAGGTAATGAATATATATTCCGTGTCATGGCTGCGAACAGTTACGGTATTGGTGAGCCATTTGAAGCACCATCCGTAATAATGAAAGATCCATTTAGTCACCCTGGATCACCACAAATTATTGAGGTAACAAATATTGCAAAGGACTCTATGACTATTTGCTGGAGTACTCCAGATTCTGATGGTGGAAGTGAAATTATTGGATACATTATTGAGAAGAGAGACAGATCTGGAATTAGATGGACAAGATGCAACAGACAAAAAGTAACTGATGTATGCTTCAGAGTGCATGGCCTAATTGAGGATCATGAGTATGAATTCAGAGTGTCAGCTGAAAATGCAGCTGGAATTGGAGAACCAAGCTTGCCAACTTCATACTTCAAGGCTTGTGATCCCAAATACAAACCTGGCCCACCTATGCATGCACACGTTGTTGATACCACCAAGACTTCAATTACAGTGGCATGGGGAAAACCCCTTAATGATGGAGGATGTGCAATTCAAGGATATATTGTAGAGATCTGCAAAGCTGAAGAGGAAGAATGGACTATGTGCACTCCCCCTACTGGCTTACGTGTCAACAAATTTGAAATTGCTAAGCTAACAGAACAAAAAGAATATAAAATTCAAATATGTGCCATCAATAAATTAGGTGTTGGAGAACCTGCAGTCATTCCAGGAACTGCCAAGCCTGAGGACAAGCTGGAGACCCCTGAAATTCACCTCGATTCAGAGCTAAGGAAAGGCATTGTTGTTCGTGCTGGGGGATCAGTAAGAATCAATGTACCATTCAAAGGTAGACCAATACCAGATATCAAATGGACTAAAGATGAAGGTGAACTGTCAGAAAAGACAGTGCTTGAAAAGAGTCTTAACTTCACCCAACTTTCAATTGACTCCTGTGATAGAAGGGATTCTGGAAAATACACAGTTACTCTACAGAACAGCAGTGGCTCTGTCTCTGAATTTGTGGCTGTTAAAGTGTTAGATACACCTGGAGCACCACTAAACCTTGTAGTTAAGGATATCAAGAAGGACTCTGTTACACTTGTTTGGGAACCACCACTTATTGATGGAGGTGCAAAGATCAAGAATTATATTGTTGACAAGCGTGAATCCACAAGAAAAGCCTATGCAAATATAACAACCAAGTGCAGCAAAACAACTTATAAGGTAGAAAATCTTGCAGAAGGGGCCATGTATTATTTCAGAGTAATGGCTGAAAATGAATATGGTGTTGGTTTGCCGGTTGAAACAAAAACTGCTTCAAAGGCATCTGAAGTACCTCAGCCAGTTGGAAAGGTGATGCTGACAGATGTGACAAAAGTCAGTGCATCTCTGACCTGGGAAAAGCCAGAGCATGACGGAGGTAGTAGGATTGCGGGCTACTTAATTGAAATGCAGCCAAAAGGTACTGACAAATGGGGTGTAGCAGCAAATGTAAAAACGTGTGAAGGAACAGTCACTGGACTGACTGGCGGTCAGGAATATTTGTTCCGTGTTTTGGCATACAACGAGAAAGGCAAAAGTGAGCCAAAGCCCCTTGCTGCTCCAGTTATTGTCAATGACCTCACAATTGAACCAAGCCTAAAGTTGCAGTTCAACACATATAGTGTCAAATCTGGAAAGGATTTCAAACTTGAAATACCTATTTTTGGACGTCCAAAACCAAAGATCACTTGGTCAAAGGATGGACAGTCACTTAAAGTAACATCCAGAGTTACTACTTCCAATACACCAACATCCACAATCCTGCAAATTACTGAAGCCTGTAAAGATGACCTTGGAAAGTATACAGTTACTGCAACAAACAGTGTTTGTGCAGTTAAAGAAGATATCAGTATCATAATCCTGGATAAACCTGGTCAACCCTCAGGACCAATAAAAGTGAATGAAGTGAGCAACAATTCTGTTTCCGTCTCATGGGAACCTCCGGAGTATACAGGAGGCTGCCAAGTAAAGCATTACATTGTTGAAAAGCGAGACACCACTGAAACTACTTGGCAAGTTGTTGCTGGATCAGTTGCCAGGACATCTCTCAAAATTACCAAGCTGAAAACAGGTGCTGAGTATCAGTTTAGAGTCGTTGCTGAGAACAGATATGGTAAGGGTGCTCCTTTGGATTCAAAAACCATTGTTGTGCAATATCCTTACAAACCACCTGGGCCACCTGGTACTCCATATGTGAAATCTGCCACCAAGGATCAAATGATAATTGAGTGGAATGAACCAGTCAGTGATGGTGGCAGTTCAGTGTTTGGATACCATCTTGAGAGCAAAGAAAGAACAAGTATTATATGGACAAAACTAAACAAAACCCTCATTACTGATACTGTTTTCAAAATATGCAATCTTGAAGAAGGCATTGGATATGAATTTAGGGTATATGCTGAAAACATTGTTGGTATTAGCAGAGCAAGCAAAGTTTCAGAGAGCTTTGTTGCCCGTGACCCATGTGATCCACCCGGAACGCCTGAGGCTGTTGGAATATCAAAGGACCATATTAAGATTCAGTGGACAAAGCCTCAATATGATGGTGGCAGCAAAGTGACTGGATATATTGTTGAGAGAAGAGATTTGCCTGAGGGCAGATGGATGAGGGCAAATTTTACCAATGTAATTGAGAAAGAATTTACAATCACAGGCTTAACAGTAAACAATCAATATGAATTTAGAGTAATTGCAAGAAATGCAGTGGGTGTCTTCAGTGAGCCTTCAGACAGCACTGGACCAATTACTGCTACAGATGAAATTGAACCTCCTAGTGTTTCAATGGATCCTAAGTATAAGGACGTAATTGTTGTCAATGCTGGAGCCAACATAGTTTTGGATGCAGATATACATGGTAAACCCACACCTGATATTCAGTGGCTAAAAGAAGAAAAGGAAATGGATAAGACATTGCGTATTGAATTAAGAAGTACACAAAAATATGCTTCTATTACAATAAAAGATTGTACAAGATTGGATGGTGGACACTATGACCTTTTATTAAGCAACAGTGGTGGAACAAAAACAATTCCAATAACAGTAAAAGTTCTTGACAGGCCAGGTCCACCAACCGGACCACTACGAGTGACTGGCGTCATGTCTGACAAATGTCATCTGTCCTGGTCTGAGCCCTCTCAGAATGGTGGAGCTAATATTTCTCATTACATCCTTGAGAAAAGGGAAACTAGCAGACTATCATGGACTGTTGTTGATTCTAACATTCCTACTGTGAATTATAAAGTGACCAAGCTCTTGCCAGGTGATGAGTATATCTTTAGAGTTATGGCTGTCAACAAATATGGCATTGGTGAATCTCTGGAGTCTGAGGCAATTATTGCACGCAATCCATACAAGCCACCAAGTGCGCCATCAACACCAGAAGCAAGTGAGATAACAAAGGATTCAATAACTCTATCATGGAATGCCCCAGAGAGCAATGGTGGAGCAGAAATTACGGGTTATCACTTAGAGAAGCGTGACAAAGATGGTGTGAGGTGGACAAAATGCAACCGACAGAAGCTGACCAATCTGCATTTCAAAGTAACTGGTCTGTCAGAGGGACATTTCTATGAGTTCCATGTGTCTGCTGAAAATGAATCTGGTGTGGGAGAATTTAGTGACCTATCTCTATTTTATAGAGCAATAAATGCCACAACTCCCCCAGGTCCACCTCATCATCCTAAAGTGATAGATCACACAAGCTCATCTGTCTCTCTGTCTTGGGGAAAACCTGCTACAGATGGTGGTGCATATATTAAAGGTTATATTGTTGAGATGAAAGATGTTTCTTCAGAGGAATGGATCGTATGCACACCTCCAGCTGGTATTCAAGCAACACGCCTCACAGTTGAAAACCTGAAAGAAAATGTTGAATATAATTTCCGTGTTTGTGCAATTAATTCTGAAGGAGTTGGTGAACCTGCTGATGTTCATGGATCTGTGACTGCATCTGAAAAGATTGAAGCACCTGAAATTGAACTTGATGCTGACCTCAGGAAAGTTGTCTCTGTTCGTGCAGGAGGATCCCTTCGTCTTTTCATTACAATTAGAGGTCGACCTGAGCCATCCATCAAATGGGAAAAGGAGGATGGAACTCTAACTGAGCGTGCTCAGATTGAGTCAACCAGTTCATACACCATGCTTGTAATTGACAATGTCAATAGATTTGACAGTGGAAAATATGTCTTGACTCTTGAGAACAAGAGTGGCACAAAATCTGCATTTGTTAATGTCAGGGTGCTTGATACACCAAGTTCTCCACAGAAGTTTGAAGTGAAAGATGTAAAGAAAGATTCAGTGACTCTCTGCTGGTACCCACCACTTACAGATGGTGGGGCTAAAATAACCAATTATGTTGTTGAGAAGCGAGAATCTACAAGGAAAGCTTATACAACTGTCACAAGCAACTGCACACAGACGTCCTTTAAAGTGGATGAACTGCAGGAAGGAGGCATTTTCTACTTCCGTGTATGTGCTGTTAATGAGTATGGCTTTGGTGTGATGGCAGAAACAAAGAATCCTATTAAGGTTGCACAGGTACCTATGCCTCCAGGAAAAGTAACTCTTGTGGATGTCACAAAGAATTGTGTTACACTTACTTGGGTTAAGCCTGTCCACGATGGAGGCAGTAAAATCATCTGCTACAATGTAGAGATGCAACCCAAGAGTAGTGACAAATGGGGTGTAAGCTGCACAGTTAAGGTTCCAGAGGCTACTGTGAGCAACCTCACACCTGGTGAAACATACTCATTCAGGGTTATAGCATTGAATGAGAAGGGCAAGAGTGAGCCTCAAGAACTTGGTGTACCTGTTGTAGCTAAAGATATTGAGATTGAACCCTCTGTTCACCTGCTGTTCAATACATACAGTGTTAAGGCTGGAAATGATCTTACTGTGGAAGTTCCTGTGAGAGGCAGGCCTAAGCCAGTTGTCTCTTGGAAGAAGGATGGCCTTCCTTTGAGGCAAACAACCTCTCTTTCAATTGTCAACACGATGGTGTCAAGCAAAATCATCATCAAAGAAGCTGCTATTGAGCATGTTGGTAAATATGAAATCAGCCTTGCTAATACAGCAGGCACCAAGTCCACAGACATTGGTGTTGTTGTTCTTGATAAACCTGGGCCACCAGCTTCCGTAAAGGTTGATGATGTGACTTCTGACAGTATTACATTGTCATGGGCCCCTCCAGAATATGATGGTGGATGCTCCATCAATAATTACATTGTTGAGAAGAGAGATACTAACACAACAGAGTGGCAGATTGTTTCAACAAATGTTGCCAGAACCTCAGTCAAAGTACCTCGATTGACACAGGGTTCTGAGTACCAGTTCCGCATCTATGCAGTGAATCGCTATGGAAAGGGTAAGCCAATTGACTCTCCGGGAATTACTGCAGAGTACACATTCAAACAGCCTGGGCCACCTTCTACACCCCGTGTAGCTCATGCCACCAAGGTCTTCATGCTTGTCACATGGAATGAGCCAGTTAATGATGGTGGTAGCACAGTCCTTGGCTATCATTTAGAACGCAAGGAGAGAAGCAGTATTCTTTGGACAAAGGTGAACAGGACAATTATCAAGGATACTGAATTCAAAGTAACTGGCATTGAGGAAGGCATGACATATGAATTCCGTATCTATGCTGAAAATATTGCTGGAATTGGGAAAGCAAGCAAAGTCAGTGAGCCCATAGCTGCACGAGATCCTTGTGATCCTCCTAGTCAGCCTGTAGTAACTAGCATTACCAAATCCTCTGTATCTCTTTTTTGGACCAAGCCTGAGTATGATGGTGGAGCCAAAGTTACTGGCTACATAATTGAATGTAGAGATCTCCCAGAGGGTCGCTGGATAAGATGCAATTTTACTAATGTTATAGAGACTTGTTTTGATGTTACTGGCCTAACATTGGATGAGAAGTATGATTTCCATGTCATCGCAAAGAATGCTGCTGGACTATTCAGTGAGCCATCTGACAACACTGGTCCTATTACAGTTAAAGATAATGTAGATCCACCACGTATTATGATGGATGTCAAGTTCAAGGATGTTGTGGTAGTAAAAGCTGGGGATACCCTGAAGATTAATGCTGACATTGCAGGGCGCCCACTTCCAGTTGCATCTTGGTTAAAAGATGGGCGTGAAATTGAACAGAAGGCAAGAATTCAGATAACTGGAACAGATACTAGTACTATGATAGTTGTTAAAGACTGCAAAAGGAGTGATTCTGGACAGTACTCTTTGACTTTACAGAATGTTGCAGGAAGTGTCACGACACCAGTAAACTGTGTTATTCTGGATAAACCAGGACATTCAGCAGGACCACTATCAGTAACAGGCATCACAGCAGAGGAATGCACATTGTCATGGGGACCACCACAAGAAATTGGTGGCTCTGAAATAACACATTATGTTGTTCAGAAACGAGAGACCAGTCGATTGGCATGGACACTTGTACATGGAGAGGTCAAAACCACAACATTCAAGGTCACTAAGCTCCTAAAAGGAAATGAGTACATATTCAGGGTATTAGCTGTCAACAAGTTTGGACTTGGTGAAGCCCTTGAAAGTGAAATGGTCAAGGTCACTGAACCATACACTACCCCTGCAGCTCCAACAAATGTTGAAATTACAAGCGTGACCAGTGAGGAAATGAGGCTAACATGGGCAAAGCCTGCATCTGATGGAGGCAGTGAGATCCTTGGATATGTAATTGAAAGGCGAGATAAATCTGGTCTTCACTGGGTCCGTGTGAACAGGGACATTGTGAAAGACCTAACAGCTGTGATATCAAAAGTAAGAAGAGGATGTGAGTATGAGTTTAGAGTTTATGCTGAAAATGCAGCAGGCTTGAGTCTAGCCAGTGACCCATCTCCTTCAGCAAGGGCAGAGGATGAACTTTTGGTACCATCCCCACCAACTAAACCTAAGATTCTGGATCATACCAAGAATTCAATTACTATTGCCTGGAAAAAGCCATTATCTGATGGTGGTGCACAGATCCTTGGATACAGTGTAGAATATAAGAAATCTGAGGATGAGGAATGGATTGTGGCTATTCAGATGACAAAAAGCAATGAATTCACAGTTTCTGGTCTTACAACTGACGTGGAGTATGTATTTGCTGTTAAAGCAGTTAACAAACTTGGTGTCAGTGAACAGTCACCTGTCTCTGAGCCACAGTCAGCAACGGAGAGAAAGGAGGAACCTGTATTTGACGTTGACATTGAGATGCGAAAAACTTTAATTGTCAAGCATGGCAATTCATTTACTTTGACGGCTCTGTTTAAAGGAAAGCCAGTACCTTCAGTTACATGGAATAAAGAGGAGGTTGATCTAAAAGCAAGGGCAAGCATAGAAACAACAGAAACATGCACATCTATTACTATTGAGAAAGCAACAAGAAATGACTCTGGACAATACATTGTTACTTTGGACAATGGTGTTGGAACAGCATCTTTGCCAATGGTGGTCAAAGTCCTTGATACCCCTGGACCACCAACTAATGTGAAAATTACAGAAGTCACAAAAGATTCTGCAACAGTTACTTGGGAGCCTCCAGAGAATGATGGAGGAGATGCTGTTAAGGCTTATCATGTTGAGAAACGTGAAGCAAGCAAAAAGGCCTGGGTATGCGTAACAAGCAACTGCCACAGTCTGATATACAAGGTTGAAGACTTGCAAGAAGGTGCAATTTACTATTTTAGAGTCGCTGGAGAAAATGAGTTTGGATCAGGATGGTGGTCAAAGTCCTTGATACCCCTGGACCACCAACTAATGTGAAAATTACAGAAGTCACAAAAGATTCTGCAACAGTTACTTGGGAGCCTCCAGAGAATGATGGAGGAGATGCTGTTAAGGCTTATCATGTTGAGAAACGTGAAGCAAGCAAAAAGGCCTGGGTATGCGTAACAAGCAACTGCCACAGTCTGATATACAAGGTTGAAGACTTGCAAGAAGGTGCAATTTACTATTTTAGAGTCGCTGGAGAAAATGAGTTTGGATCAGGTGTACCTGTTGACACTAAAGATGGAACCAAGATTACAGGTAAATTCATTAAAATTTTTATTTGTCTGAAAATGAGAAAATAATAGGTTTCAGAACAAATTAATTCATTTTGTGTTTTAAATATGATTTCAACTTTGAACCAACAGAAAAACCAAGTCCACCTGTTAGACTTGGTGTTACTGCGATAACAAAAAATAGCATCACCATTGCATGGTCAAAACCAGAGTATGATGGTGGAAGCCGAATTACCAGCTACCTCATTGATGCCCTTGAAAAGGGCCAACAGAAGTGGGTTAAATGTGCCACTGTTAAAGCCAACACCCACATAATTAAGGGCCTAAGGGAAAATGCAGAATACTTATTCAGAGTTCGTGCTGAGAATCACGCTGGACTTAGTGAACCAAAAGAAATGATTATCCCTGTGGTTGTGAAAGATCAACTGGGTGAGTCTTAATTCATTCAATTAATTCCATGTTTATCATATTCAAATAATCTATTAATGTTGTACTTCCATTTCCTTTGAATATTATTTACAGATGCCCCTGAATTTGATATGAAAAATTTCCCACACAACACTGTTTATGTGAGAGCAGGATCAAATCTTAAATTTGAGCTTCCTCTCTCTGGTAAACCAATGCCAAAAGTCACGATGTCAAGAGGGAACGCTCCAGTTAAGTGCGGCAAGAGATTCAGCTTTGAAGTAACCCCAGAAAGTCTTAATATCAACCTCAAGGAAAGTATTGCAAGTGATGCTGGAAGATATGACATTGTTGCCTCAAACACAAGTGGAACCACCAAGATGTTTGTAAACATACTGGTCCTGGATAGACCAGGTCCTCCCATTGGACCTATTGAAGTTAGTGATGTGGGAGAGACAAGCTTGTGTCTCAAATGGCTCCCACCCGTGTATGATGGTGGCAGTCCTGTTACAAACTATGTTGTTCTTAAACGTGAAACAAGTACTCCAGCCTGGACAGAAGTGTCATCCACAATTGCAAGAAGCTCAATTAAAGTCACCAAACTTACAAAGGGAGAAGGATACCAGTTCAGGGTTAAAGCTGAGAATCGCTTTGGCATCAGTGATCACATTGATTCTCATTCAGTTACAGTGAAGCTTCCATACAGTGAGTACCTAGATAATGTACATTCTCAATTGTTTCTAGTTATGTCTGAATTTCTGTTAAACCCCTGCTGGTCTATTGTATTTTTTAGCTATCCCTGGACCACCATCAACACCATGGCTTGGTTATGTGTCAAGGGAGAGCCTCACTGTTTGTTGGAATGAGCCAGTATTAGATGGAGGAAACCCAGTGGTTGGATACCATGTCCAAATGAAAGAAAGAAGCAGCATTCTTTGGCAGACGGTGAACAAAACAGCAATCCCTGCAACTCAAATTAGAGTGACAAATATATGTCCTGGAATGATTTACGAATTCAAGGTAGCTGCAGAAAATGCAGCTGGTATTGGAAAGTTCAGCAAGACATCAGAAGAAGTGCTAGCAATTGATGCCTGCGGTAAGCTTAAATAATAATACAAATAATATATAAACTAAGGAGATTTCTCTGAATTTCTCAGAAGTTTCTCTGAATTTCATTTCCAATTGTTTTGTTTTAGAACCACCGGCAAATGTGAGAATTTCTGAGGTTACAAAAAATTCACTTAGCCTTATATGGCAGAAGCCTCCATTTGATGGTGGAAGCAAAATCACTGGCTACATGGTTGAGCGAAGAGATGCTCCAAATGGCAGATGGACAAAGGCAAACTTTACCAATGTCATTGATACTAACTTCACTGTGTCAGGCTTGACTCAGGATCAGGCATATGAATTAAGGATTTTTGCCAAGAATGCAGTTGGCTCGATCAGCAACCCATCTCTAATTGCAGGACCAGTAACTTGTGTTGACATTTCTGGTAAGTTTATTACTTCTACTTTGCTAGTTATCTTATATTATCATGTGCAGCAATACTATTCACACTTTATTACACACTTTTCTGTTTCCCCCCATTCTTAGGTGCTCCAGTAATTGACCTGCCCCCAGAGTATTTGGATGTTGTGCAATACAAAGCTGGTACATCATTCAAAATCAAAGTGGGAATATTTGCCAAACCCTTGCCAACTATTGAATGGCTTAAAGATGAAAAGGAGCTAGTGTCAAGTGCACAGCTGTCAATTGAGAACACAACTGACTCATCTTCCATCCTCATTAAGGATGCTACTCGTCTTAATACTGGAACCTATGAGCTCAAAATTAAAAATGTGTTTGGCACAGCATCTGCTTCTATCAGAATACAGATTTTAGGTATGTAATCATTTGTGTAATATATATATATATATATATATATATCAATGACTTTTTCACCTTTTTATTTCCTCATTTTAAATTAAAAATAATTTTCATTCTGTAAATAGACAAACCTGGACCTCCAGCTGGACACATTGAATTCAAATCAGTCACTGCTGACAAGATAACAATTGCATGGGAACCAGTGGCTGATGAAGGAGGTGCCAAATTAACTCATTACATTGTAGAAAAACGAGAGACAAGTAGAGTAGTGTGGTCCACAGTTTCTGAAGCAATGGAAGCACGTACTGTCACAGTCCAAAAGTTGGCCAGAGGAAATGAATACATATTCCGTGTCAGAGGTGTTAACAAATTTGGAGCTGGAGATGCTCTGGAGTCTGAGCCTGTAATTGCCAAAAATTCATTCGGTAAGGTGACAGTAACTGAAAGTCAAAATTATTCAACTGTATAATGTATAGTTTTGGTAAACCAGATAATGTAAGATGACAAATGCACTATTCATTAAATCAATTAATTTTTTTAGTTTCTCCTGGACAACCTTCTACACCTGAAGCAACAGATATCACGAGAACATCAATGCAAATTGTTTGGGATAAACCTAGTGTGGATGGTGGTAGCATGGTTACAGGATACTATCTGGAGAGACGTAACAAGAAGAGCCTGCGCTGGGTAAAAGTGTACAAGGACCCCATTAGTGACACCAAAGCAAAAGTCCATCATCTCACAGAAGGAAATGAATATCAGTATCGTGTATGTGCAATCAATAAAGCTGGGGAAGGTCCATCCTCAGATGTTTCTGACTTCTACAAAGCTGCTGATCCAGTTGGTATGTATTACTGTATAATTTTACTGAAAAGTTAATTTGACTAAATTCATATTTAATTAAGAGTCTTAACTGCTTTGACATAAAGTTCTAACCAAGCTTTGTAAATTCTCCTAAGACCCACCATGTGAACCAACTAAGCTCAAGGTAGTGGACTCGACTAAAACATCAATTACACTTGGATGGTCAAAGCCAGAGTATGATGGAGGCAGCGAAATCACCAGCTATGTTGTAGAAAAAAGAGTTGGTGAGGAAGGGGAGTGGACAGTGATTAGCCATAAGGGAGAAGTGAGAACCACAGAGTATGTTGCCTCAGATCTTAAACCAGATATTGACTACTACTTCCGTGTATCTGCTGTTAATTGTGCTGGACGTGGAGACCCAATAGAAATGGAAGAGGCAGTACAAGCCAAAGACATTCTTGGTATGCATTCATGTTGAAATGCTTGTAATATCTTTGTGTATTTGACAATACTTTCCACCTGTAACAACAGCATAAATTATTTTTATTTTTATTTTGCAGAGGAAGCCCATGTTGATACGGATGTTGCAATGAGGACTCACTACATTGTGAAAGCTGGTAAAGATGTTGAAATCATGGTGCCCCTGAAAGGCAGACCTGCTCCAAGTATCTCTTGGAAGAAGGAAGACCAGAACATTGACAATGATCCTAAATATGACATTCACAACACAGACACGTCATCGTGTCTCATAATTACACAAGTAACTCGAAACGACACTGGTAAATACACCATTAATATATCAAATGGTGTAGGAGAACCAAAGTCCTTAACTGTGTCTGTTAAAGTACAGGACACTCCAGCTGCTTGTAAGAATTTGATCTTAAAAGACGTCACTCGTGGGAAAGTTACACTTTGCTGGGAGTCTCCTCTATTGGATGGTGGTGCTGAAATTACCAATTTTGTTGTTGAGAAAAGAGACTCTTCAAAGCGTACATATGCCTGTGTAACAAATAAGTGCAAAGAAACCACATGCGTAATTGAAGAACTCTCTGAGAAAGCATCATTCTTCTTCCGTGTATTAGCAGAAAATGAAAATGGAGTTGGAGATCCATGTGAAACAGCAGAGCCCGTTAAAGCCACAGAGACACCAGGACCAGTCAAAGACCTTTCTATGAAAGATTCCACAAAGACTTCAGTAACACTACAATGGAACAAACCAGATTATGATGGTGGTAGCATTATTACAGACTACCTAATTGAAAAGAAACTCCAAGGTCAAGAAGAATGGGCCCCTGCTGGCACAAACAAGCACTGTGAACATGAAGTTACAAAGCTTAAGGAACTCACTGAAATGTTTTTCAGAGTTTGTTCTAAGAATGAAAAGGGTACTAGTGACTTTGTTGAAATCGGATCAATTAAAGTAAAGGACTACATTATCCCACCAGAAGCAAACCTTAAAGAGTATCCTGATGGACAAATCAGTGTACGTCTGGGACACAATGTCCACATTGAATTGCCATACAAGGGTAAACCAAGACCAACCATTCTTTGGTTAAAGGACAATTTACCACTGAAGGAGAGTGAAAAAATCCGCTTCAAGAAGACTGAAAACAAAGCCACTCTAATGATAAAAAATGTGGAGAAAGAGAATGGAGGCAAATACACACTTACTCTTGACAACACATTCTTCAGAAAATCATTTCATATACAGGTTATTACCCTCGGACCACCCACTAAACCTGTTGGACCCATCCGCTTGGATGAGGTCAGAGCAGAAAGTATAGCTATATCTTGGGATGAGCCAAATGATAATGGGGGTGGAGAAATCACTTGTTACACTGTTGAGAAACGTGACACCTCTCAGACAGACTGGAAAATGGCTTGTTCAAGTGTGATTGGAACATCATTTAAGGTACCCAGTCTGATCAAGGGAATTCAATATCAGTTCAGAGTCTGTGCAGAAAATAGATATGGTGCAAGTGAACCTGTAGTTTCTCAAAATGTCATTGCCAAGCATGAGTTCAGACCACCTGGCCCACCAGGCATGCCATTGGTTTACAATGTTACAAATGATGGCATGACTATTCAGTGGGATGCACCTATCTTTGATGGAGGTTGTCCAATCCTTGGGTTCCATGTTGAAAAGAAGGAGAAGAACAGCATAATGTGGCAAAAGGTCAACATAGTCTTGGTGAAAGAAAGGGAGTACAGGATTCTAGGTCTCATTGAAGGCTTGGAATATCAGTTCAGAGTCTATGCCCAGAATGATGCTGGATACAGTCGCATGAGTGATGCATGCAAACCTGTAATGGCTGTTTCTCCAGTTGGTAAGTTCAACTTTAAGACTTATTTTATCACATAGAAATTTCACATTAGAAATATGACAGTTGACAGTGTCTAAATAATAAATAACATATGTATTTTAATTTCAGATCCTCCTGGTACCCCTGACTATGTTGATGTAACAAGTGAATCAGTTAAACTGAAATGGGAAGCACCCAAGCGTGATGGTGGAAGCAAAATTGTTGCCTATAATGTGGAGAAACGACAGGGCAAAGGACGGTGGTTAAAGAGCAATTTTTCAAATGTGACTGACACAGAATTTACAGTGACTGGTCTTGCTTGCGGTGAACGCTATGAATTTAGAGTCATAGCAAGAAATGCTATCGGTACAGTGAGCCCACCCTCTCAGTCTTCTGGATATATCTTAGTCAGAGATGAGAGCTGTAAGTACATCCAGTTTATATTGTGTTTGTCGTTTTACATGCAGTTTTATGCTGGTCTGTATATGTTAAGTTCATAATCTTATCTCTTTCAGTTGCTCCAAACATTGAGTTTGGACAGGAATACTTTGAGGGAGTGTCTATTAAAGCTGGAGAAAACATCAGGCTAAAAGTAACAATCATTGGAAGACCAACACCAAAAGTTACCTGGTACAGAGATAATATTGAATTAACCAAGAAAATGGTTGATATCACAACAATTTCTGGATCAAGTACCCTCTTTATCAGAGATGCTGACCGTAGTCACCGTGGTCTTTATACTGTGGAAGCCATAAATCCCTCAGGAGCTAAAAAGGAATCAGTGAAAGTTGAAGTCTTTGGTATGAATAATTTTTGTATCTTATTTATTAATTCTACACTTTTATCACTATATTTTCTTGAGATTTTTCTTTAACCTATGCTTCTATAATTTCTATCTTTCAGATACACCTGGTGAACCTGTTGGACCAATCACATTCTCAGATATCTCTGAGGGCAAAGTAACACTTTCATGGAATCCACCTGAGAATGATGGCTGTTCTGAGGTCACTCATTACATTGTTGAGAAGCGTGAAACCTCTAAAATTTCATGGGCACTTGTTACGGATGAGTGCTTGGCATGCACATACATTGCCACCAAACTGATCAAGACAAATGAGTATCAGTTCCGTGTTTCTGCAGTCAATAGGTTTGGTGTTAGCAGACCACTGGATTCAGCTCCCGTGATTGCACAGATGCAATACAGTAAGATGATAAAAAAAATTTAGAAAAATATATTTCAATATAAGCTTATGTAAAGCACTGTAAAAAAATATTTCTGTAATTTCTTCCTTTTTCATCCCTGCAGCTGTTCCAGATTCTCCTGGAACTCCAGATGCAACAGATGTTGACGGGGAGAGTATCACAATCAGCTGGGCTCCACCAACACATGATGGTGGAAACCCAATAAAATATTACATTGTTGAAAGACGTGAAAAGAAAACTGGTCGCTGGCTGAAAGTCATAACAAGGAAACCCATTGTTGAGGCTGCACACAGAGTGACTCATCTCACTGAGTATGTGGAATATGAATTCCGTGTGTATGCTGTAAATGATGCTGGAATTGGAGCACCAAGCAACATTTCAATGCCTATTAAATGTGCAGAGCCAACTGAAGAACCTGATGCCCCATCTATTGTCAATGTTACTGACACTACCAATACATCTGTCAGCTTGGAATGGACCAGACCTGCCTATGATGGTGGTATGGAAATCCATGGCTACATTATTGAGATGTGCAAGGGATCTGAACAGGAATGGCACAGAGTCAATGAGGATCTTTGTCCTGTCACAAAATACAATGTCACTGGTTTGGAAACTGGTGCAGAGTACAAGTTCCGTATTTGTGCAGTCAATTCTGTTGGAAAGGGTGAAGCCAAAGAAATACCTGACTCTGTACAGGCAGTAGACAGGCTCTTGGCACCAGAAATTGACATAGATGCATCCTTCAAACAGACACATATTGTGAAAAGTGGTGGAAGTGTATGTATCTGTATTGCCTTTAAGGGAAAGCCAACACCTACAGCTTCCTGGACAAAAGTAGATGGAGAACTTGGTGTTATGACAGACATCACCACCACTGAGACAGTCACAGCCTTGACACTGGAAAACTGCACTAGAAATGATACTGGAAAATATACTCTCACTCTTGAGAACAGTAGTGGCAATAAATCTATCACTATTGCAGTCAAAGTGTTGGACACACCTGGTGTACCAGGGGCTCTCTCAATCAAGGAAGTCACAAGAGGAGCTCTCACAATTGCTTGGAAACCTCCTACCAATGACGGTGGCGCACGTGTGCATCATTACATTGTTGAGAAACGTGAGGCAAGCCGTCGTACATGGACAGAGGCAGCACCCAAGACCACTCAAACAAGCTTGAGAGTTTCTGATCTCCTGGAAGGTGTACCTTATTTCTTCAGAGTCGTGGCTGAGAATCAGTATGGTCTTGGTGAAGCGTATGAAATGCCTGATCCAGTTATTGCCACAGCTGAACCTGCTCCACCAAAGAGAGTTGATATCATTGATACAACTGACACATCAGCAACCCTGGTCTGGCTTAAGCCAGAGCATGATGGAGGAAGCCGTATCACAGGCTATTGTGTGGAATCCAAGGCAAAAGATGCAGATAAATGGATTGTTTGTGGTACAACGAAAAACCTAAGCCTCGTAATTGAAGGACTTATAGAGAACGGTGAGTATGAATTCCGTGTCAAGGCAAAGAATGATTCTGGGTTCAGTATGCCAAGAGAAGCTTTCTCATCAGTCATCATTAAAGAGCCACGGATTGAACCTACTGCTGATCTCAGTGGTATCACCAACCAACTCATTACTAGCAGGATTGGCGAATCTTTTGAGATTGATGTTCCAATTAGTGGAAGACCAGCTCCAAAGGTATCCTGGAAGCTTGAGGAAATGAGGCTGAAAGAAACTGACAGGGTTTCAATCAAAACTACCAAAAACAGGACCACTCTCAAAGTTAAAGATTGCATGAGAGGTGATGGAGGCAGATATTTCCTCACTCTTGAGAATGTCACTGGGTCAAAGACTTTCACAGTCACTGTCAATGTTATTGGCAGACCAAGCCCTCCAGAGGGCCCAATTGAGATTTCCTCGATTACATCAGAGTCATGCGTACTGTCATGGAATCTACCTGAGGATGATGGTGGAACAGACATCACTAACTACATTGTTGAGAAGCGTGAATCTGGCTCCACTGCTTGGCAGCTTATTAACTCAAGTGTAAAGCACACTTCTTTCCATATTTCCCATCTTACTAAATACATGCAGTATACTTTCCGTATCTGTGCTGAAAACCGTTTTGGTGTGAGCAAACCAACAGAGTCTGAGACGATTGTTGCAGAGCATCCATTTGGTATGTAATAGCTTATAAGAAATTAGCATTTTTGAGATACTGTATAAATTATAAAATATCAAATATTTTATTACATGTTTTCATTTTCACAGTTCCTCCAGGCCCTCCAACAAGACCAGAAGTGTTCACTGTAACCGCCAACAGCATGAGCATTCGTTGGGAGGAACCATACCATGATGGTGGCAGCAAAGTCACTGGATACTGGATTGAAAAGAAGGAGCGTAACACAATTCTCTGGGTGAGAGAAAACAAGATTCCCTGCTTTGATTGCTACTACAAGGTGGAAGGCCTTGTTGAGGGTCTTGAATACCAGTTCAGAGTGTATGCAATGAATAGCGCTGGCCTCAGCAAAGCAAGCGAAGCATCAAAGAGAGCTGTGGCTCAAAATCCAGTTGGTAAGTACATCACAATCAAAAAGTAATTCATACCAGTCTAGATCAGCAAAAACAATACTTATATGTGTGCTTTGATGATACAAATTTATAGATCCTCCGGGAAAACCAGAGGTTACAAATGTATCAAGATCAACAGTCTCAATCAAATGGTCTGTGCCCCTAAACGATGGTGGAAGCCCAATCACAGGCTACATTGTTGAGCGCAAGCCATATACTGTCACTGGAGAAGGTCGCTGGCTTAAGTGTAACTACACTAATGTTACTAACACAAATTTCACTATCACTGCACTGGGAGAAGGAGAGGAATATGAATTCCGTGTAATTGCCAAAAATGCAAATGGAGTGTTGAGCCTGCCATCAGTTTCAACAGGACCAGTGACCTGCAAAGCAGAATACAGTATGTATCATACATGGTTCTTTCACTAAACACGAAAGACTAATATTTTATATTAATGAGAACCTAAATACTCATGACAACTCAATTATTTTGTAGTTCCTCCTAAAGCAGAGCTGGACAGCAAACTCCTTGTGGACACAGTTATAATTAGAGCTGGATCTGATCTGGTGCTGGATGCTGCTGTTGGTGGTAAGCCTGAGCCTAAAGTCAGCTGGTCCAAGGGTACAAAAGAGCTAGAGCTTTGTGAAAAATATGCTCTCCAGTACTCAAGTACACGTGCTCTGGCAATCATCAAGTTCTGTGACAGAGATGACACTGGGAAGTATGTTCTGACAGTTAGAAATGCAAGTGGAACAAAAACTGCTGAGGTCAATGTTAAAGTGCTTGGTAAGTGTGCTAAACATACAGCGATAACATAAATGAACGGTATCTTCAGTCCCAAATATGTTGTCCATTCATACGATAATCTTTCATCTTTTTCAAGATACACCTGGCCCCTGTCAGGAGATTATAGTCAGCAATGTCTCTGAGGAAAAATGCACAGTGTCTTGGAAAGAGCCACTGGAGGATGGTGGTGACCCCATCACACATTACATTGTTGAAAGAAGGGATACCAATAGACTTAACTGGGTTATCATGGAGGCTGAATGCAAAGCCCTAACATGTGAAATTAAAAGACTTTTCAAGAACAATGAATATATCTTCCGTGTGAGAGGTGTGAACAAGTATGGACCTGGTGTGGCAGTACAGTCTACCCCCATCTTTGCCAGAAACTCATTCAGTAAGTGCCATGATTAATATTAAAAACATTAGCTAAGCTATTTTTCAGTGTTACATGTTACAATATTGCAACTTCATTTCCAATTACAGCTGTCCCATCACCCCCTGGAACACCAGAAATCCTTGCAGTTGGAAAAGACTATGCAACGATCGAGTGGCTGAAGCCTGAGAGCGATGGTGGCAGTGAAGTCACAAACTACTTGATTGAATTCCGTGAAAGAAAGAGTGTAAGATGGATTAAGGTTAACAGAGATTCTATTCTCAAGGAGACATCCTTCAAAGTCACTGGTCTCCATGAGAGCAACATTTACCAGTTCCGCATTACAGCCATGAATGCAGCTGGTGATAGTGAACCTAGTGAAGTGTCAATGTATGCAGTATGTAGAGTACCAACAGGTATGTTTCTGAAACAACCTCATTGTTAAAAATGTAACGTGTATATTACTTTAGTAACAACTGTTTACCTTATAATGTGAAATCCCTATTTTAGGCACTCCAGATCCACCTTCAATTCCAAGGGTTACAGACACACACAAGGATAGTATTAGCCTTGCCTGGACACGACCAGTTGAAGATGGAGGTGCAGATGTTATTGGTTACGTTCTTGAGATGCAAGAAGCTGGTGCAGAGGAATGGACAAAAGTGCATGAAAAGAATCTTAGGGTGACAGAACACACAGTTGCAGGTCTTTCTGCTGGCAAAAAATACTGTTTCAGAGTTGCAGCAGTCAATGTAAATGGAATGGGTGATTTCAGTGATCCTTGTGCAGAGACTGAGCCTGTGGAAAGAACTGGTATGTTCACACAAATTCCATATTGTTATATGCTGTCAAAGTTTTATATGTACAAATGCAAGAAAGAAGTTATGTCCAATATCTTTGTAAGTATCTTCTCTATTAAACTCTCTTGTTTATTATTTATTCCAGAAATTCCTGACCTTGAGCTGTCTGATGAACTGACAAAGACAATTTGTCTGAGAGCAGGAAGTTCTCTGCGGCTCCATGTTACTGTTACTGGTAGACCAATCCCAACTGTAACCTGGACCAAACCCGGTGTGGACCTCCAAAATCGTGGCTTTATTGAAGTGACAAATACTGCTACAACTCTCATTATTGACAAGGTGCACCGCTATGATGCTGGTAGATATACAATTGAAGCTTCAAATTCAGCTGGGAAGAAGGATGCAAGCATTCTTGTGAAAATCTATGGTATATTTATTTAAATATATTTTTTCTCATATTAAATCATGCACATTATTTATAGTGCATATAACAACATACCATGAAATGATGTCTAACCAGCCTGTTTATGAATTCTTTCTCAGATACACCTGGTCCAACTGGTCCAATTAAGATGAAAGAGCTTACAAAAGATTTTGCTCATATTACTTGGGATGCTCCTGAGGCTGATGGTGGAGCACCTGTCAATAATTACATCATTGAAAGACGAGAGGCATCAATGAGAGCATACAAAACTGTCACATCCAAATGCAGCAAGACATCATACAAAATAACTGGTCTGACAGAAGGAATGCTGTATTATTTCAGAGTCTTACCAGAGAATATCTATGGTATTGGTGAACCTTGTGAGACAAGCGATGTTGTGTTGGTGTGCGAAGTTCCACTTCCACCAGCCAAGCTTGAAGTTGTAGATGTAACCAAATCCAGTGTATCACTTGCCTGGGAGAAACCTTTACATGATGGAGGCAGCAGAATCACTGGCTACATTGTCGAGGCTTGTAAAGCTGGTACTGACAAGTGGATGAAGGTGGCAACTTTGAAACTTACAGACTTTGAGTTCACTATCATGTCACTTAATGAGAATGAGCAGTACTTCTTCAGGGTACGTGCTGTCAACAGCAGAGGAGCTGGTGAGCCAAAAGAAATTGTTACAGCTGTGACAGTTCAAGATCAAAGAGGTATGTACTACGATATTAACAAAAAATACAAGATGCTGTCATTTGTTTGTCATGTCTCACTGTTTATGCCTTTTTCCCTCTTTCAGTCATGCCAAAGGTTGATCTGTCAGCTATTCCACAGAAGACGATAAGTGTTTTGGCAGGCAAACCCCTTGAGCTTGACTTAACAATTATAGGAAGACCACCACCAGTTTGTTCTTGGTTCTTCAATGACAATAGGTTAAAGATTGTGGAGCGTGTGAAGATAAAGTCAACTGGAAAATTCTCTAAATTAACTATTCTTGACACTACCATTGATGACAGTGGAGTGTATACTCTTGAGGTAAAAAACATAACAGGAGTAACTACTGAAAACATCAAAGTCATCATTCTTTGTAAGTACCGACTCCCTGCATGAAAATAGATATTTTAAAATGGTTGAGTTTTAATATTAATCATAAACCTCTTCTCTCTCTGTAGCCAAACCTGATGAGCCTCAAGGACCCATCCGATTTGATGAAATTGACGCAACATCAGTCACAATAAGCTGGGATCCACCTACGAGAGATGGTGGTGCACCAATTAGCAACTATGTTGTTGAACAACGTGATGCTCATCGTCCAGGATGGGTACCTGTATCGGAATCAGTTACCAGACCAACATTCAAATTTGACAGGTTGACAGAGGGCGATGAATATGTGTTCCGTGTCGCAGCAACCAATCGCTATGGCACTGGGGATTACTTACAGTCAGAAATCGTAATGTGCAAGAGCTCCAAATGTAAGAAAAAAAATATAAAATCATGTACTGTATATATATATTCTAGACCTACTTGATCACAATTTCGAATTGTTGTTACAGCCATTCCCGGGCCGCCTGGAAGACCCATTGTATTTGATGTATCACGTGATGGCATGACTGTTGCATGGGAGCCACCAGATGAGGATGGAGGCTTAGAGGTGTCTGGCTACATTATTGAACGCAAGGAGGTCAGATCTGATAGGTGGATCCGTGCTAATAAAAATCCAGTGACAATGACAAGATACAGATCCACTGGATTAATTGAAGGCCTGGAATATGAACACAGAGTGACAGCCATCAATGCTCGTGGTGTCGGCAAACCTAGCCTTCTTTCTAAACCAGCAGTAGCAACTGATCCAGTTGGTAAGCAAAATTTTACTATTAATACATTTTTTGTGTGTACAAATTGAATTTTGGTAAATTCAATTATTATCACTTATTAAACAATTACATAACCCCTACAGATCCACCAGGGTCACCTCAAAACCCACGAGTCACAGATACCACAAAATCTTCTGTGTCTTTGGCCTGGAGTCCTCCAGATGAGGAGGGTGGTTCTAAGGTTACAGGCTATCTAATTGAGATGCAAAAGGTTGGATCAGTAACCTGGTTGAAGTGCAATGCTACACCTTCACTGATCTGTGAATATACTTTGACACAAATGCCACAAGGAGAAGAATTTAAATTCCGTGTTATGGCTTGCAATGCTGGTGGACCAGGTGAACCAGCTGAAGTACCAGGTGTTGTGACTATAACAGAGATGCTTGGTAAGATCTTATGACCCTGTCATAAACTCCCTGTAGTTATATGTGTGAAATTCTTTATGTCTGGAATAATTTAATGATTTGAAATGTGCTGTTTCAGATCCTCCAAGTTATGATCTTGAGGCAAAATACAAAGATGTCCTTGTAGTCAGATCCGGAGGAGTAATCAAACTTTCAGTACCCATCAAAGGCAAACCTGCTCCTACCTGCAAATGGACGAAGGATGGATCAGAGGTGACCAACCGTGCAATGATTGCTTCCAATGAAGATGTATCAGAGCTTGTAATCAAACAAGCTGAAAGGTCTGATTCTGGTGTTTACTATCTCAATCTGGAAAACAAGTGTGGCAAAAAGATGCTTCCTATAAAGGTCAAGGTTATTGGCCGCCCATCTGTACCTGAAGGCCCTCTTAGATTTGATGATATACAAGAACATTCTGTAAGAGTGAGCTGGAAACCACCAACAGAAGATGGTGGTTCTGAAATTGTTGGCTACATTGTGGAGAGACGTGAAGTAACAAAAGCAGCTTGGTACACTGTTGACTCACGAGTGGTTGACACATCCCTTGTGGTTAAGGGACTACAAGAAAATGTTGAATACCACTTCAAGGTGACAGCAGAGAACCAGTTTGGAATAAGCAACTCCCTGAAATCAGAGACAACTGTTGTACCAAAGACTCCCATTTGTAAGTGCTTGTCAGTGGTCTCATTTCCAGGCATTGCATGTTTGTTATTAAACAAAAAAACATTTTCTTAAATTTTTTGTTATTAATATTTAGGTGCCCCAGAGGCTTCAGGCACTCCACCAGAAATTATGGATGTTACTAAGAATTCTGCTGCTTTGGCTTGGACTAAACCCAAAGATGATGGTGGATCTCGCATTACTGGTTACTTTATTGAGTACAAAGAAGTGTCGTCTGAAAAGTGGATTCGTCATGAGACAAAGATTACCTCAACAATGTATACTCTTAGTCAGCTCTCTACTGATGCTGAGTATCAGTTCCGTGTTATTGCTGTGAATGACATTGGAGAGAGTGAACCAGGACCTGCATCAGATTCAGTAATATGCAAAGATCCCTTTGGTATGACCTCATTCTTAATTTTCTCTGTTCATTAATTGATTTAAAATTGATGTCTTGATTTAATAAAAAGAAAAAAAATAACACTATTGCGCTCTTGATTTATTTAGATAAACCAAGCCAGCCAGGAGAAATTGACACTATGACTGTTACCAAAGACTACATTACAATTAACTGGGAGGCTCCAGCATGTGATGGTGGAAAACCAGTTCTTGGCTACTGGATTGAATACCGAAAGTCTGGAGAGAGTGCTTGGAAGAAATGCAATAAGGAGCGCACAAAGGACAAACAATACACACAGGGTGGTCTACAAGAGGCAGCTGAATATGAATTCAGAGTATTTGCTGAAAATGAAACCGGAATTAGCAGACCACGCAGAACAGCAACTGGCATCAAAACTAAACTGGGTGGTATGTACTGTATGGTTTGAAATAACATAAGTATTATTGTATGTATTTGTCAGTACAATAATATTAACAAATATTTATCCCAGTGCATTTTAGAGGAGAAATTTATTTGACTAAAATGAACCTCACTATAGCTGTCTCTGCTGTTTTTTTTTTTTTAGTTGGAACTAAACCAGCTCTCAGGAAAGAGATGGATGAAGTCACTGCTAAACTAGGACAAACTGCAACTCTCAAATGTCAGATTATTGGAAGACCTGTTCCAGAAATTAAATGGTACAAGGGTGGAAAGGAAATCAAAGAAGGTCGCAAATATGCAGCGACCTCTGATGGCCGCAGTCATACACTGACCATTTCAACCGATCAACAGGAAGATGAGGGTTTGTACACATGCAAGGCTGTGAATGAAGCCGGGGAGTGTGAGACCAGTGGAACTCTGGTCCTTGAAGCAGCACCACAGTTCCCAGTGCCACTGAAAGACAAATTATTTGCAACATGTGGTAGCACAGTGCGCATACATGTTGTTTACATTGGTCGACCTCAGCCTAAGATCATGTGGCTTTATGGAGCCAAGGCTTTGGAGCCCTCTGAGAACGTAATAATTGAAAATACAGAGCATTACACTCATTTGATTCTCAAAAATGTACAGCGCAGAGTAAACGGAGGAAAATACAGAATCAGGATCAACAACCATTTCGGGGCTGCAGATACTGTAACTCATGTTGAAATCTTAGGTATATGATGCTTAATGCTTAATAATTTGTTTAAAATATCTGGTAGGTATTAGTGGAAATAAGACCAATTAACATATTCTTTGTGCTTTCAGATAAACCTGCATTGCCAGAAGGCCCTCTTGTTCTTGATGCACTGTTGAAGAATTCTGTGATAATTAGCTGGAAAGCACCCAAAGATGATGGAGGATCTATGATCACAAATTATATTGTGGAAAAGCGTGAAGACAAGGAAGGAGCAGAGTGGGAACTTGTATCTTCATCTATCACAGGCACTTCATGCAGAATTCCTAACCTTGTTGAAAATGAGGGATACTTCTTCCGTGTTTCAGCACAAAATCGTTATGGCAATAGTGAATCACTGGAGAATCCTTCTGCTATCCTCATCAAGAGTCAGCTAGGTAAGTAATGAAGAAACATGATTAAAGAAGTAACTACAATTTTGATGTTATTTTTTCAGTGTTGTAATTCAAATTAAAATGTATGTTTATACAGAGAGGCCAGGAGCTCCATTAAAACCAGTTGTTTCTGCACTTACCAAAAACTCCTGTGTTGTGTCTTGGAAGCCACCTCTCAGTGATGGTGGTTCTAAAATTAAGATCTACTGTCTTGAAAAACGAGATAAGAAGAAGGGTGAATGGGTTGCAGTTACAACAGATGAAATCCACCAGACTGTTTATTCTGTCAAGGGCCTGACAGAAGGTGTGGAGCATGAATTCCGGGTGAAATGTGAAAACCTTGGTGGAGAAAGTGAGTACAGTGAAGTATCTGACCCTGCCATTCCAAAGACTGATGTTGAAGTGCGTGCTCCTGCCTTCAAAGAAGACCTCAGAAACATGAGTGTAAAATTCAAGAGCAATTCAACATTTGTCTGCAAGATAACAGGACAGCCCAAGCCTGTAATAAAATGGTTCAAGCGTGGTAAGGAAATTCAAGCTGATGGCACCAAAATCAAGATCCAAGAATTCAAGGGAGGCTACCATCAGCTTGTTATTGCTGATTGTGATACAGAAGACTCAACTGTATATCAGATCAGAGCAACAAACCAGGGTGGAACCATTTCTGCTACTGTTTCTCTAGATGTTGAAAGTAAGTTTCCTTACTTTATCTGGCTAAACATATTATTCTGTCTGTAGAAAATTTTCAAAGTGATGCATTACAATTTTTCTTTTTTCAGTCCCTGCTAAAATTCATCTACCTAAGAATCTGCAAGGAAAGGAGGCTATCCCTGCCCTTCGTGGTGAAGTGGTGAACATCAAAATTCCATTCAGTGGAAAACCAGATCCAGTTATCACTTGGCAGAAGGGACAAGACCTTCTTGATAATGATGGACACTATCAAGTCATTGTTACACGATCCTTCACATCTCTTGTATTCTTGAATGGAGTAGAAAGGAATGATGCTGGTTTCTATATTGTGTGTGCCAAAAATAGATTTGGAATTGACCAGCAAACAGTTGAGCTTGATGTTGCAGATGTGCCTGATCCACCACGTGGCATCAAGGCCAGTGATGTTTCGAGAGATTCTGTAACACTTCACTGGGTAGCACCTGCCAATGATGGTGGAAGTAAAGTCACAAACTATATCATAGAAAAGTGTGCCACAACAGCAGAAAGATGGGTTCGTGTTGGCCAGTCTCGTGACACCCACTATACTGTTGTCAATCTGTTTGGGAAAACAAGTTACCAATTCCGTGTCATAGCTGAAAGTAAATTTGGTCAGAGTGCACCGTCTGAGCCAAGTGGATCTGTTGTAACGAAGGAAGACAAATCAAGAGTTCTTAACTATGATGAAGAAGTTGATGACACCAGGCCAGTTTCCAAAAGCAAAGCTCCTCATTCAGAGGCTAAGAATGTTCACAACAAGTACATGATTGCTGAAGAGCTTGGCCGCGGACAGTTTGGTATTATTCACCGGTGCATTGAAACCAGTTCTGAGAAAACTTACATGGCTAAATTTGTCAAAGTTAGAGGTGCAGATCAGGCACTAGTGAAGAAAGAAATTGCAACACTGAATGTGGCACGCCACAAGAACTTCCTGTTACTGCATGAGTCATTTGACTGCCCTGAAGAGCTAGTCATGATTTATGAGTTCATCTCTGGTGTGGACATATTTGAGCGCCTTGGTACAGCCAATTTTGAGCTCAATGAGCGTGAAATTGTTAACTATATCAGACAAGTATGTGAAGCTCTTGAATTCCTTCACAGCAAGAGTTATGGCCACTTTGATATCAGGCCTGAAAATATAGTGTACACTACAAGAAAGGGAAATAATGTCAAGATCATTGAGCTTGGACAATCTAGACACCTTACACCTGGCGACCAAATTAAGATTCAGTACACGACAGCTGAGTTTGCGGCACCAGAAATACATCAAAATGAGATGGTTAGCACCGTGACAGATATGTGGTCTGTCGGTGTCCTTGTGTATGTTCTTCTCAGTGGACTTAATCCATTCGCTGCTGAAACTAATCAGCAAATGATTGAGAGCATTTGCAATGCTGATTACAGTTTTGATGATGAAGCCTTCAAGCATGTAAGTGTTGAGGCATTTGACTTTGCGGACCGCCTACTAACCAAAGAGCGCAAACATCGTATGACCGCTGCTGAGGCTTTGAATCATCCTTGGCTGACAATGAACTCAGAGCAGCTAAGCACTAGGTCCATCAAGATTACACGCCATAAGAGATATTACCAAGCCATGGTTAAGAAAGAATGGAACACTGTTGTGTCATCTGCTCGTGTTGCCAGTGGTGGTGCTATCAGAAGTCAGCGAGGAGTAACAGTCTCTAAAGTGAAGATTGCACCATTTGAACATGGACCAGTTGCAGGACTAATTAAACACAGTGTTGCTGATGAAGGTGATGATATCAAGCTCATTTGCACCATTGATAACTACGATAGCACCACCGAAGTAACATGGTACTGTGGAGTAAGACAACTAGAAGAAGGCGCTAAATATGAAATTACTTATGACGACGGGCTTGCTACCATAACTATCAAAGGAATCACCAGAACTGATGACGGAACATACAGATGTAAAGTTGTCAATGAGTATGGTGAGGACAGTGCCTATGCTGAGCTCTTTGTCAAAGGGGTAAGATCCTATCGTGAGTTCTTCACTACACGTGTTGTAAAGAAAGTAAAACGCAGAGTTGACACAGCAAGACTTCTGCAAAGACCTCCTGAATTTACTTTGCCATTGTGTAACCGCACTGCTTACATTCGAGAGGATGTGCGCTTTGGTGTCACAATCACAGTGCATCCTGAACCTCGTGTAATGTGGTTGAAAACTGGTCAAAAGATTATGCCAGGAGATGATGATAAGAAATACACTTTTGTTAGTGATAAGGGCCTGTATCAGTTAGTGATTCGTAATCTTGACCCAGATGATGACGCAGAATACACTGTTGTGGCACGGAACAGATTTGGTGATGACAGTTGCAAGGCTCGTCTCACAGTGATCCCTCGTCCTGCTCCTGCTGATAACACCTTGAGACCTATGTTCAAACGTGTTCTTGCTAACTTGGAATGCAGAGAAGGCCAGAGTGTACGTTTTGAAATGAGAGTGTCAGGGCATCCTTCATTGAAATGGGAGAAAGATGGCATGCCTTTGGCATTTGGTCCACAAATTGACGTTGTGCATGAAGGCTTAGATTACTATGTCTTACATGTAAGAGATACTCTTCCAGAAGATTCTGGCACGTACAGAGTCATTGCAACTAACTCAGCTGGGTCTGCAAGTTGCCAATCCACACTCAAGGTTGAACGTGTGATACACATCAAGAAGGAGGAGAGTGAGGAACAAAAGAAGAAGAAACACGATCTTGATCAGCAAGAGATGGACAAGAGAGTAAGACTAACTCAGATACTAGCAGGTGCAGATGTTACCCCACTTACTCCAGTCGCACAGCAAGCACTAAGAGACGCTGCAACTATGTTCAAGCCAGCAATCACTACCAAGAAAGTCAAGAGCGAAGCTGAGGAAGCCAAAGAAAAAGAAGAAAAAAAGAAGAGAGCAGAAGAAAAGAGGTTGAGAATGCCATATGTTATTCCTCCACCTCGTGTTGTTGCTCCTACTGCTCTTGAGGAGGACATGGAAATCAAACACTTTGTGCCTTTCTCTGATATGAAGTGGTACAAGAAACTCCGTGATCAGTATGAGTTCCCGGAGCCAATGGAAAAGTTCCCCCAGAAAAGACTTAAGCGCATCCGGCTGTCAAGGTGGGATCAGTTCTATGAAGTACCCCTGCCGAGAATTAAAGACCAATACAAGCCAAAATGGCATATTCCTGTTTCACAGGATGACCTTGAGACTGTAAGGCCAGCAAGACACCGTACACCTTCTCCAGAGATGGAGGCTTACTACAGAATCAGGAGACGCTCTCTTGGTGATCTTTCTGATGAGGAACTGCTTCTGCCTGTTAAAGAATACTTGTCAATGAAGAGAACAGAGGAAGAACGACTTAAACTTGAGGATGAACTTGAGTTAGGCTATTCTGCTTCTCCACCAAGACTTAGCCCTGTACGCTTTGAACTCTCTGCACTGCGTCACCCATCACCGAAGAGAGCTGCATATGATGAGGAGGAAGGGGAGGAAGTTCCAACATATGACTCCTACCGTATTCCATCTAAATATGAGGCTGGTCCAAGCTATATTGACTTACGTCAGCGTCACGATAGGGCAACATACAGACCTCCAAGACAAAAGCAAAGGTTGTATGAGGAAAAAGAGGATCAGGAACTGCTTAGGTCAGCAATGACAACCACAAAGTTAACTTCCTACAAGAGCCAACTGCAGCACATTGAGTTTGAGGAGAAAACAAAAGTCAAAAGAAAGGAGAAAACAAGAGTTTCTGTGTCAGCGGTAACTGAGGCAGCAGTCATAACTGATATACCTACAGCATCATTCTCTCCTGGCTATGCTACAGTAACTCGTCCAAAGAAGCCTTCTGCTGCTCTGGCAGAAAAAGAAGTGGTTAAAACGACATCACTTGAAAAAACACGCCCACGTTCCCCCAGCCTTGAATCTGCTGAGAAAGCAGCCACTACACCAGACTTATCAACAAAAATTGATTATATGTCAAGGTATGAGTCAAGAAAGAAAGCCTTGAAAACTGAGAGGAAGCTTGAAATTGTGACCCAGCAGCCTTTTACCCTTGACCATGCTCCCAGAGTGACTGTAAGAATGCGCTCTCACCGTGTGCCAATTGGTCAAAGCACTAAATTCACACTGAATGTCCAATCTAAGCCAGAAGCACAGATTAAATGGTACCACAATGGAGTGCAGATTGAAGAAAGCAGAAAATACCGTATGTTTAACATGAGTGGTGTTTTGTCTCTTCAAATCACTGATTGTCAGGAAGAGGACAGTGGCACCTACCGTGTCGTCTGCACAAATGCAAAGGGAGAGGCCTCTGACTATGCCACTCTCGATGTTGCTGGTGATGGATTTTCTGCATATGCCTCACAACGTAAAGATGAGGAGCCACCAACTCCCTTTGTCCCTGAGATGACAAAAACAGATGTTTATCATGTTTCATCTACAAAAGCAGCATCTGTATCAGAAACACAAGTGGAATTATCCAAAACTAAAACAGACAAGATAGAAGAGACAACTGAGACTGTTGTTCAGGAGGAGCAGGTAACATCGGAAATCAAACTTGAAACCATGGCAGTGACAGCAGTTGAGGAAGTTGTGGTTGAGAACATTTCTGAGACTAAACTTGAAGCTACAGAAGTGACAACAGTAGTGGAAAAAGTGGTTGAGGAAAAGAAGCCAACTCTCCCAGCAACAATTCTGACTAAACCCCAGTCACTCACAGTATCTGAGGGAGAATCTGTTAAATTCACCTGTGATGTTGATGGTGAACCTGCACCCACTATAACATGGATGCGAGAGACTCAAGTAATTGTGTCCTCTCATCGTTACCATATTACCTCAACTGAATATAAATCTACCTTTGAGATTACCCAAGTAGAAACGTCAGATGGAGGTAATTACACAGTAATGGCAGAGAACTCTGAAGGTAAACAGGAGGTACAGTTCAGTCTAACTGTTCGTAAACCAACACCTATACAGAAAGTTGTTGCTTCTCCTCCAAGAGTGAAATCTCCAGAGTCTCCCCGTATAAAGTCACCATTTGGAATTAGGTCTCCACAGAGAATTAAATCACCTGAACCAATTAAATCTCCACCAAGAGTTAAGTCCCCACCCATGGTAAAATCACCTACTCCAAAAGAAAAAACATCCAAGCCAACCTTCTCAGCAGAACTAAAAGACATCTCAGCCTCTGCAGATTCTATTATAAAGCTTACAGTGAAAGTGTCCGGTGAGCCTAAGCCATCAATCTCTTGGATGAAGGATAGAAAAGTAAGAGAGGGACTTTTATGAAAAAAGTTATATAGTAGAATGGATGGGTTTACTAACTAATTTTGACATTTTCTCACAGAACCTCTCTCAAGGTGGAAAATATGAAATATTTGAAGAACATGGTTCAGCACATCTTGAAATCTATGAAGCTGATGTCTCTGATAGTGGAGTGTACACATGTACAGCCAAAAACAGTGCTGGATCTGTTACTACAAACTGCACTGTTACCGTTCAAGGTATTGTAATGCGCAATTTAGTGCTCAAAATACATTATGATTTTAGAAAAATTATAATTTTTTGTAATTTTGCATGTACAATTGTACTTTAATCAAGATAAACTACTCTTTCCTGTACAGCACGAACAACAACAGTTGCCATTGAAAGAAAAGCAGAGTTGACAGAGCAAATAGTGAAAAAGGAGATTGCCTATGAGGAAGTGCAGTCCTTTACAGAAATTAAAGCATCAAAAACCCAAATGACAATGAGTCAAGGTCAGACTGTTACACTACGAGCAAACATCCCTGAAGCCTCTGATGTGAAATGGATCCTGAATGGAGCCGAGCTATCAAATTCAGAGAACTACAGATATGGTGTGTCAGGAAATGATCACACCCTGACAATTAAAAGCATCAGCCACCATGACCAGGGAATTCTCACATGTGAGGCCAAAACTGAACATGGTATAGTCAAGTGCCAGTTTGACATGACCGTCAGTGCAATGCACTCAAATGCACCAAGTTTCCTTGTGCAACCACGCTCCCAGAATGTAAACGAGGGACAAAATGTCACATTTACATGTGAAATCACTGGTGAAACTTCTCCTGAAATTGAGTGGCTCAAGGAAAATACAGTAGTGAGTATTTTGGGGGAAGAAGAAAGTACAGTTTATTTGTGTTTTTCCTCATAGCAGTCTGTTAACTTTATTTAAATTTATTTTTATCTTTGCAGATATCTATTACATCGAACATGAAATTGAGTCGGTCTAAGAATGTGTACACACTTGAGATTCACAATGCCACCATTGAAGACAGCGGAAAATACACAGTAAAAGCTAAGAACAAATTTGGACAGTGCTCTGCAACAGCATCACTGAATGTCCTTAGTAAGTGTTTGATCCATTCCTAAGAATAAATTAACACTCTGTAGTAACCTAGTATGAGCATCCTGTCCATTATATAAAGTGCTTGATCAAACCAAGCATGTATGTCCATGAAGAATACATATCTAATTATCACTAATTATCACTGCTCATCAATCAAGCTAACAAAATCTAACAATTCCTTCTACAAATGGAGCTATGTTCTTAAAGGGTTAGTTCACCCAAAAATGAAAATTAGCCCATAAATTACTCACCCTCAAGTCATCCTAGGTGTATATGACTTTGTTCTTTCAGATGAATCCAGTCGGAGTTATATTAAAAATGGTCTTTGATCTTTCAAGCTTGTTTCATGGCACTCAGCGACTGTTGCATGCATCAGTCCAAAAGAAGTTAAATACAAAGAGCCCATCCATAAAAAAAGTGTCAGCCCCAGGGGGTGAACAAAGGCCTTCAGTAGCGAATCGATGCGTTTTTGTAAGAAAAATATCCATATTCAAAACGTAATAATCACTTTAATGTAGCTTGCGCTCACTGTTGTACACGGAAGCAGTTCCGGGCGGATGACGTATGTAGGTCGGCTTTGCGCATGCGCCGCTCAGAAGTGATGCACGCGGAGGCGCAGGGGAGAGATCGAAACAAAACAACGGTCACTAATTAGAAGTACAAAACGAGGATTTGTAAAGAAGAATGTCGGAGGATTTTGATATAAGCCAAGAGGAGACTGGTTTTCCTTTGTTAAAGTAAGGAAACTTTGCTTCCTTTGCTCCTGTTAAAACGTTGGTTTTCACGAGACGCACATGCGCAACGCTGAACTCATACGTCATCCGCCCGGAGCTGCTTCCGTGTAGGACTGTTGGCGCAAGCTACATTAAAGTGATTATTACGTTTTGAATATGGATATTTTTCTTACAAAAACACATCGATTCGCTACAGAAGGCCTTTGTTCACCCCCCAGAGCCGTGTGAGACACTTTTTTTTTATGGATGGGGGCTTTGTATTTAACTTCTTTTGGACTGATGCATGCAACACCCGCTGAGTGGCATGAAACAGCTTGAAAGATCAAAGACAATTTTTAATATAACTCCGACTGGATTCGTCTGAAAGAAGAAAGTCATATACACCTAGGATGACTTGAGGGTGAGTAATTTATTGGCTAATTTTCATTTTTGGGTGAACTAACCCTTTAAGATCCCTTTGACTTTGTTGGATTGCATTTTGACCTACTGAATTTAACTACCACAGTACATAATAAAAATGCACCAAATAATATAAATGCATTTGCAGTTGGCATAGTGATAACGTTAACGGTATGAATTTTCAAGGATATAAATATCCAATCCATTTTTACCATCCATTAACCATGCATCACATAGTTTGATTCATTTGACAAAAATGTTTGAGAATAAAGTCAGAATAATCAAAAGATTATATTTTTCGATTAGCATTACCAACTGAATTTCCTTAAAGGTACAATCTGTAAGTGGTGCAACTGGAGCATTTTTTATTTTAGTAATACCAATGCCATCAAAACTGTTCCAATATACTTTACATTAAATATGCCCAAATGTTTCAAACAGGAAACAGAGACCAGTTGCACCATTTGAATTGCCTGTTGTACCTTTTTATGAAATAAATTGCATCAGTGACATGGTATTTGCTGTACTCTCACAGCTCTGGTTGAGGAACCTGCCAAAATGATAATTGTGGAGAAAGCCTCTGATGCTACGAGCATGCAGGGGAGTTATGCTGCCAAGCATGTAGTTTCAAAAATGCAAGAGACATCCTTCAGCAGTTCCAGCATGGCTGAGGTTAAATTTGAGAGCATGTCAGCGTCTAGCATGACCTCCATGACTTCTGAAAGAATGATAGCTATGAGCTCCAGCAGTATGATGGCAATGTCCAGTCACTCGCATGCTGAGGGGTCATCCATCAAAGCCATTTCTCATGGCCGCAAAGGTGAGATGGAAAGTCTGTGCATCTTTGCCAAAAAAACATTTACAGTTCAGCAAATCAGCAGAGCTATATCACCATAATAACAGATTCATTTGTTTGTCCTCTAACCAGGTATACCACCTAAGATTGAGGCTGCCCCTCAAGATATCAGTATTGAGTCAGGGAAGGACCTGACTGTAGCCTGTGCTTTCACTGGAGACCCAGCCCCTTCCATAGAATGGTCACATTCAGGGAAGACACTGTCCAGCAAGGAGGAGAGTGGACGATTGCAGATTGAGACTTCTCAAGATATCACCACTCTTGTTATAAGTGGAGTGAAAGAGACTGATGCTGGTGCATACACCTTAAAACTTTTTAATGAGTTTGGATTTGATACCACTACTGTCAATGTCAGGATTCGATCGATGTAAAAAAAATACAAATAGTTATACAATCCTCACCCCATTTCCCATTTCCCTCATTCAACATTCAAATCCTTTTTATTTATAGAATGAGAAAAAAATACTCCGTTCTTGATAAAGACCTGGATTTATGTTCTTGTAAATATGAACTATTTTTATTCCAAACTTGACATTAATTTATGCCAAACTAGACTAAAGTCTAAAGTTGCTATAAAATGTGCCATATTGGATAACTATGATCAGAAGTTCAGCACCATTTTGTGACATGTACATAATGTATATAGCCGAATTTACCGGTTATGGAAAATGTATGAATTGTTATGACAATATTAAGAAATGAAACAAGTGGAACTAAATGTTTTAACAGGAGAAAGTTTCACATGGAACGAATACTCTGTAAAACCTGAAACAAAGCAAAACTCTGTGCCTCAACAATAAGTTGAAGTCTTAAGATTGCCTCAACAGGTAGAGAGGCTCCCTGTTGAAGTTAACTAAAATCAGAGAGACGAAGTTATGCACTGTACATTTGTGCATGCAGTAATGCAGTAAGCAAGAATTTATGACTTGAACGCAAGACCTTGAGTGCTGTTTGCATTACCCTCATGTAAGCAGGGCAACTAGGCCTTGTGTTCAGACTGACGAAGTCATACCGCCATTTTAATGACAAGCTCAATGTGCGAGCGGCCTGCACAATGAGTTAATGATAATGTTTGTGCACAGTTTCTGGCAACGGACTGTTTGAATTTTAATTTTATGAAAGTAACACCACCTGGCCATTAATTGTAAAATCAATTCAAGTGCTTCTTTGTAGAAGCTGTGCCAAATCTGGGAGGATTGCTAGGTTATATTTTGTGTGTTTGTGTGTGTGTTAGCGTTAGAATCTCACTTTGTCAGCAGCCAGGGTATCCATCAAGTAATGTACCACAGAGACTTCATGTGCTGTGCTGTGCAAAGAAAAATACATGGATGTAATACCCTGCACATTGATTTATTAGAACTAATTTATGTAGTTTTACCCATATATTCAGCCTCCTTGAGTTTTATGAATTACTGATTTAATAAAGCATGTTTTCAGCACCATAAAATGTTTGTGTGTGAACGCTACTTAATTTCATATTTGATGTATGAATTATGTTTACTCAGTCTTTGAATAATAGCTTCATGTCTTCATAGTTGGTTTAAACAACATATTTAGTTTTCGTTTAAAGCAGGTTCACTTCTTTCAGTTTTATCGAATTTCAGCCAATGTTGTTTAACAGGATAACCTGCTTGAATCAGTCATTTGAAACAGGAGAGCAGCAACATTGCCAAGTTTCTTGCACTATTTAAAAAAGCATTTTAAAGGGTAAAACAAAAGCCATAAAATAATGTTCATCTGATGTCTAGTAACAATTAAATGGACATTATCTATTGACATTGCCTATTTAAAACAGCAAAATTATTTTATGATTATTCAATCTATAATTTATATAATTCTTTCTTGCTGTTAGGCGACTGATTAGATTATATACATACCCTTCGTACAATATAGCCTACGCCCATCTGAATCTATTCTAAATCTATAACACCCACTTAATCTATATAAACCCACCAGTGTAAAGTTTATTTCTGATCATAAATTAGTTTTTTTCAAATGTTTCTTCCTCAAAAGTAGGGTAGAGTGGGGGAAAATTGCCCCCTACTGTTTTTCCCAAAATAACCACTAGATATGGTTGAGATACCTTTCCGTTGTTGCACTACACTGAGAAGAGAGATGTAGAAGTATTCACTATGAAGCTTACACTGGTGACGTACCTGAGAGAAAAGGATTTCATCCACTGATCTACAGTATATGTTCTCTATTATAGATCAGTGATTTCATCTCATTTTCAGCAGTAGGAGAAAAAGTGTTTTAAAGCTTGTTTTGCAGAACATCACAGTTATTTATGATATAAGAATAGTTGGTTACACTTTACTTGAAGGGGTGTGCATAAGACTGACATGACACCTTCATAATCATGACATGACACATGTCATGAATATGAAGGTTTTTTTATGCATATTTATGACAACTGTCATTAAGTGTCATTCGCTCAGTTATGTAATTTATTATGCAAAGATGACATTGTTTGAGATGTCTTTGTTATGGGCTATGGTTAGGGATAAGGGTAGGGGTAGGGTTAGGTCAAATAATGTCATATTTGCATTAAAAATGACAACTGAGCGAATGACACTTAATGACAGTTGTCATAAACATGCATAAAACCTCCTTTATATTCATGACATGTGTCATGTCATGATTATGAAGGTGTCATGTCAGTCTTATGCACACCCCTTCAAGTAAAGTGTTACCGAATAGTTTAATGTTGTGTAAGGAAAATAAAATTATATTTTCAGTGATTTTTATTTTCCAAAACTAGTCTGTGGGGTAAAATGCGCCCAGGTGGCACGTCCCACTCATAAGTAGCCTACTGTAGTTACATGTTCTGAACATCACATCCTTTGTTTTTCCATAAAATGTAATCTAGCTAGGTGGTTGAATAAGTATTTTTGGACTTCATATTTAAAAATGACCTCAGGTTAGCACCACCAGCTAGTTAGCTAGCCAGCTAGCATCAGCTAATAATATTTTGCAAACAGGCTGATTTTAAGCAGGTTCATTATATTTATCTACTGTTCTTTTATATTGTCTTTTTAATTTTAAGATAAAACTGCTAGTACTCTGATGTTGCCCCACCCCGAGGGGCGTTTTCCACCTGTTTGGCAAAACACCCCCTTAATGGTACAAATTTAATTTTTGTTAAAAATGTAAAAACATGAAAACTCTAACTGCGGTCAGGCCAGCCTCCACTTTGAAAAATGCGGTCATTCTAGCCGCCACGTTGTTTTGTGATGCGCGCATATACTAGGCGTTACGGTAATAGCGTGTAAACCTCAGATCAAGGGAAAAAAGTTCAAGCTCTCATGCGTTATCACTCTCGCCCTCTCTCACTCTCACTCTCTCTCTCTCTC
>NW_015505488.1:0-632 GCF_001515645.1 Sinocyclocheilus grahami
ATCAAAACTTAATGTTTGATTAGTAATATGCATTGCTAAGAAGAAGGGTGGCAGTGGTGGTGAGCAGTGCAAACATGGAGCTGGACCTGGTTCTGCAGTGTGTGGAGCGAGCTCTGGTTCTGGACGACAGAGTCAGTCGCTTCACGGTGCAGCTGGCCGACTGGCCCGGAGACATGGCCAAACTCCTGGACCTGCTGGCTAGAGAGGACCTCAGGTGAGCGAGGGTGACGTGAGACAGCTACAGTGCTCTGGAGGAACAGATGCACAACATCAGCTCTGACTCAACCCTTAATTACATTCATGCATCACGCAGATGCTCTTATCCAAAGTGACTTGCTTTGCATTCAAGCTGTTATCAGTGCATGCATTTCCTGGGAATCAAGCTACTGTTTGAGCTACTGTTGAGAATAAATTGATTAAAAATAATGTTTACTTTAAATGCAATGTAGGTCGCTTTGGATAAAAGCATCTGCCAAATGCAACAAAGTACTGTTAAAACACAGCAGCTTTACCAGTGTTTGCCGAGTCAAGCAAGGAAACAGCACTGCCATCCTCTCTCCAGATCCCTTCACTAACTAACTAACTCAGTCAACTCTCTCTCTCTCTCTCTCTCTCTCTCTCTCTCTCTCTCT
>NW_015505488.1:6467-10852 GCF_001515645.1 Sinocyclocheilus grahami
GCAGTTCTTCTAACGATCTACTGTGCCAGACATGAGCAGCTGCACTTACAGCAGTGTTTGAGGAACAGCACAGAAAACAATCAGACAGAGACGTGACACGTGCTTTCGTTTGAGCTCATTAATTCTTACTTTATAATGCATGTGAGCTGTAAAGTGTCTAAATCTGTGCTGGGTGTCGACCAGCTCAACATGAATATTATTGAAGCACTTGTTATAAAACCACACGGTAACACTTTACTTAAAACCTTTTATATAATGCATTGTAAAAGTATTATTTATGCCTTGTAATGCACCTTATAATGCATTGTATAATTGTAACCAGAGTTATAATACTCATTGTTACACCTTTAGAAATTATAATGCATTCAAACATGACAAACCAATTTTAGATGCAAAACGGAATATGCAAATATTATAATGCATTTTAATTTTGGTTACAATTATTTATTCAAAAGATACGATGCATTACATTATGCATTGTGAACATCTTTGTAATGCATTATGAATGAAGGCATCAAGTGTTGCAGAAACTAATTTCAGTTTTTCCTACTTCAAACTGTCATGTTTAATTCAGTGTGTTTCTTTGTAAATATTTCAATCAGCAATGAAATATTTGTTTAAAAGCAAATCCTACACCATTTTTTCCCCCAGTGTGCAGGAATAATTATTATAGCTTATATGGAGGGCTCTCTGAATCTTAATAACAGTGTGTCATTTGGTGTTTATTGCTCTTGTTTTGCACTGTACCTGCACTGAGGAGCGAGCTGAAGTGATTTTCTGTGCTGACAGACGTTATGTGACTAATGCTGCTGATGGAGCTTCAGTACTGAACCAGGATCGTGTAAACAAGGCCTCGGAGGTCACATTTAGCCTTTAGCGAAAGGCTGTTCCAGAATCAGTGAGGTGGACGTGACTGTTCAGATATAACCTGCTGGTTGATCAATCCTCTGGAATATAAAGATCAGTGTGCTGCTGGGAAACGAGCTCTGGTTTCAGTCACTGGCGTTTGGGTCGGCCGTCGGGCTTGTATTTGATCAGAAGACACAGAGACGTGAGACCAAACAGGAACGTCTGAGCGATCCACAGCAAGCGTGTGGACGTGCTGTCGATGCCTTTATCACTGCAGACACAAACACACTGATCAGCACAGTCCCGCATCTGATTAGAGGAAAACATCTGGGGGAAACTTGTGAAAATGTGAATGTGAAATCATCCTGATCTCGGATGAGCACATTTTCAGCACATTTTCATTTTTGGCTGAACTATTGCTTTACTCTTCCTCTATCACTTATATAATTAACTCAGGTATTCCATAAGTACAGTAAGTTCACATCATGCACGCAGCTTATCAGTCACACATCTGAGGGTCTGTACTGCCACCATGTGGAAACATCCTGACAGTGTAAACTATCATTAAAACACAAAGTGTCTTACCTGCAGGCCTTCAGTGCAAAAAGAGCCTCAAACAGATGGATGACCCACGTCAGAAACCATCTGAAACACAGACAGCCGTAACAAACATCCTCAGCGTCAGCTCTGAACTCACCCGTAATACACCACAGGATAATGATAGTCCACGAAATGCTTGGCCAGAGCGCCCAGAGGACCCAGAAGGCCATACGGGACGTCCCGAGGCCAAAACACCGTCCACTGGAAACCAATGAAAACACAATCACTGCAGAACCAGTTGCAACGAGAGTCCTGAAACAACCCAGAATCACTTCTCTTGGGTTCCTCAGGACAGGGTTCCTTTCATTTAAAAGTATCATTGCATTTTTCCAACATTTCATATTCGTATGCTAAAAAAGTCACATTAATCTTATAACATTATGTACGCGTTTGCAGTTTTACTGTGTGAATAACCTCTAATCTTCATTAAACAGTGATTAAATGCATCTAAACGGCACTTTTGATGCAGCTTCTGTGTTTCCTCTGCAGTGTTGATACTGATTTCATTTGAATGGAAACAACCATACAGTGTCTTATTACTCTAACTCAACGTATTGATCAAATTAAGAATTTGACATAAATGATGACACGTACATTTAATAAGTTTAGGAAAATATCACCCTTCATAAAGTTAAAGAGTGTCCTAGAAATCAGTTTAAGGCAAACATCACAAACAGACCTGATGAGACCATTACTTCAAAATGCATTACATTTACACCAAAAAAATAGTTTGAAGCAACTGCACGCCATATATTTAGATGAAAATAAGCTGAAGGCTCTCTAACTGCTTTTCTATCAAGCCTCAAATATCAACTATACATTGGTTTCGTCTTTAAAATATAATAATAAAAGTAAAAATATGCGTGGTATTAGAATGTTACACTAGAACTCAAATTAAAACAATAGAAAAACCCTTAAGATAAGCTGTAGGAAGTGTATCTTAAGCACACAGAATAACACAAGTGGACTTTGAACGATTATGTAATAATAGTAATCGTGATTAGACATTTGATTAATTGTGCAGGACTAATATAACACGTAATCCGGATGATATAATCAGATCCCAAAAATGAAGTACTTGTAATTAGATCACATTTTAAAATGCTCAGAATAAGATTACTTTTTTATAGATTACACGATTATATATTATTCACACAATGGCAGTAAATCATTCATCATTTGATTTGCCCTCATTTTTCTTTTCTCTCTCTCTCTCTCCTTTCTAAAACTCTACCGCTTTTATACATTTGGAAAGTCTTCCAGCTTTTCATCAACTCATTTATTCACTCATTCATGAATCTCTGGCATGATGTAATATTTAACACACCTCATGATGCTGACAACAAAGAATGGGATATATTCTAGTAATCGAAAAGTAGTCAGAATACATTTCCTAATATGAGTAATCTAATAAATTACGTTACAAACCGTAACAGACTACAATTTATAGTAATCCACCCAGCACTGTATATATATATATAACTGTTATTATTATTATGACCATGTCTTTTACTACAATTCTCATGTTAGAATATGGTTATTTAAATGGTAAATTTCTACGGTTTTATTACAAATTAAATTTTTCTAAATGTATTTTTTTTTAATATAGTCATTTTTTATTCTGTATATATCCAGTTCTGATTATTTTCTCCTAATCACCACGAGTTTGCACGTTTTCAGACATTTCGTTTAATTCAGAAGTCAAACAGCTTTTCTGTCAGTCATATTAATTACAAAACAAAAATTACCTGGATTAAAAATTTAAAAAAAAAATTAGAAACATGAAATTTTGAGCAACAGAAGTAGCACTATGACTGGGAAAATTAATCGTGGTTTTACTACAGTAACCATAGTTCATAGTATTTGTACCACAAAAGTATGTTTTAAGCATTAGAATTGTAGTAAAAGCCATGGTAGTAAATTATAATAAATCTGTCCCAAAAAAAAACTCACTTTATTTTTCATAAGCAGCATATTGATGCACGGTTCTAGATCACTAGAGTATCTTCTGTAAGGCTAGATTTCTGACTAAAACTGCACATGCTGTCAGGATAAAACAGCATGAATGTGCTGTGTGTGTTCAGTTGCAGCAGTGGGATATGTTCACCACAGTAAAGTCACAGCAAATGAAAAAGGCCGAGCATGACAAGATCCGTTTTTATTACAAAAAGGTTTGTGCATTTGCTGTCGGAACCCAGAGAGCAGCTCAAACGCTCTAAAACTAGCTTCAGACACAGCAAAGCAAGCAGCTCGGAGACTGGAGCGAGTACAGAGGGTTTCTGAGCACGTACAGTGAGGAGCAACTCTACATATTCAGTGCTGCCTATTACAAACATGGCCACGTGTCAAGTTTAAAATGAGAGAATAAAGATGGAAGATAAAACAGATCCAGAATCAATGATGTGATCTTGTGATGCAAGAATTAAAGGCGTGCAGCTTCAGAAACACAGCGTAAGAGATGATTCAAAACACACAGAGCTGCTTTTAGGAGCAGCGTATATTAAAGCCAGCACACCTCCTGCAGCAGGATGATGTCAAGAGCCCCTGACATGATTAGAAAGATATATTAGTTATGAAGGACCAAACTCTAGAAGAGCCGTTGACTGAAGCCCTGTACAACAAGACAACAGCCGCTCACAAGCCTTAGTCTCTCTGTAGTGTTGATTCACAAAATACTCTATATAACATCAATATGACATTCTCTGCTTAGTTTGATTGACAGGGCGCTTGTGCCACAAAAATATTAATAGCAATAGTTCAACCAAAAATGAAAATGTGTTAAAAATGTGCTCATCTGAGATCAGGATGAGTTTGTTTCTTCATCAGGTTTGGAGAAATGTAGCACTGCATCAGTGTCTCAGCAATGGATGCTCTGCAGTGAATGGGTGCCGTCAGAATGAGAGCTGATAAAAACATCACAATAATCCACAGCACTC
>NW_015505488.1:11450-14349 GCF_001515645.1 Sinocyclocheilus grahami
GTAATCCGGATGATATAATCAGATCCCAAAAATGAAGTACTTGTAATTAGATCACATTTTAAAATGCTCAGAATAAGATTACTTTTTTATAGATTACACGATTATATATTATTCACACAATGGCAGTAAATCATTCATCATTTGATTTGCCCTCATTTTTCTTTTCTCTCTCTCTCTCTCCTTTCTAAAACTCTACCGCTTTTATACATTTGGAAAGTCTTCCAGCTTTTCATCAACTCATTTATTCACTCATTCATGAATCTCTGGCATGATGTAATATTTAACACACCTCATGATGCTGACAACAAAGAATGGGATATATTCTAGTAATCGAAAAGTAGTCAGAATACATTTCCTAATATGAGTAATCTAATAAATTACGTTACAAACCGTAACAGACTACAATTTATAGTAATCCACCCAGCACTGTATATATATATATAACTGTTATTATTATTATGACCATGTCTTTTACTACAATTCTCATGTTAGAATATGGTTATTTAAATGGTAAATTTCTACGGTTTTATTACAAATTAAATTTTTCTAAATGTATTTTTTTTTAATATAGTCATTTTTTATTCTGTATATATCCAGTTCTGATTATTTTCTCCTAATCACCACGAGTTTGCACGTTTTCAGACATTTCGTTTAATTCAGAAGTCAAACAGCTTTTCTGTCAGTCATATTAATTACAAAACAAAAATTACCTGGATTAAAAATTTAAAAAAAAAATTAGAAACATGAAATTTTGAGCAACAGAAGTAGCACTATGACTGGGAAAATTAACCGTGGTTTTACTACAGTAACCATAGTTCATAGTATTTGTACCACAAAAGTATGTTTTAAGCATTAGAATTGTAGTAAAAGCCATGGTAGTAAATTATAATAAATCTGTCCCAAAAAAAAACTCACTTTATTTTTCATAAGCAGCATATTGATGTACGGTTCTAGATCACTAGAGTATCTTCTGTAAGGCTAGATTTCTGACTAAAACTGCACATGCTGTCAGGATAAAACAGCATGAATGTGCTGTGTGTGTTCAGTTGCAGCAGTGGGATATGTTCACCACAGTAAAGTCACAGCAAATGAAAAAGGCCGAGCATGACAAGATCCGTTTTTATTACAAAAAGGTTTGTGCATTTGCTGTCGGAACCCAGAGAGCAGCTCAAACGCTCTAAAACTAGCTTCAGACACAGCAAAGCAAGCAGCTCGGAGACTGGAGCGAGTACAGAGGGTTTCTGAGCACGTACAGTGAGGAGCAACTCTACATATTCAGTGCTGCCTATTACAAACATGGCCACGTGTCAAGTTTAAAATGAGAGAATAAAGATGGAAGATAAAACAGATCCAGAATCAATGATGTGATCTTGTGATGCAAGAATTAAAGGCGTGCAGCTTCTGAAACACAGCGTAAGAGATGATTCAAAACACACAGAGCTGCTTTTAGGAGCAGCGTATATTAAAGCCAGCACACCTCCTGCAGCAGGATGATGTCAAGAGCCCCTGACATGATTAGAAAGATATATTAGTTATGAAGGACCAAACTCTAGAAGAGCCGTTGACTGAAGCCCTGTACAACAAGACAACAGCCGCTCACAAGCCTTAGTCTCTCTGTAGTGTTGATTCACAAAATACTCTATATAACATCAATATGACATTCTCTGCTTAGTTTGATTGACAGGGCGCTTGTGCCACAAAAATATTATTAGCAATAGTTCAACCAAAAATGAAAATGTGTTAAAAATGTGCTCATCTGCGATCAGGATGAGTTTGTTTCTTCATCAGGTTTGGAGAAATGTAGCACTGCATCAGTGTCTCAGCAATGGATGCTCTGTAGTGAATGGGTGCCGTCAGAATGAGAGCTGATAAAAACATCACAATAATCCACAGCACTCCAGTCCATCAGTTAACATCTGGAGAAGACAAAAGCTGAAACACATCCAGCATTAAGACGTTTTTAACTCAAATACATAGAGTCCATAATCCATAATAACTCTTCCTCCGGTGAAAAAGTGTTCTGGTGTGAATCAGGAGAGAAATCTGCACAGATCAAGCAGTGTTTAAACAGCTCTGAACTTTAATGCTTTTGTCTTCTCCAGATGTTAACTGATGGACTGGAGTGCTGTGGATTACTGTGATGTTTTTATCAGCTCTCATTCTGACGGCACCCATTCACTGCAGAGCATCCATTGCTGAGACACTGATGCAGTGCTACATTTCTCCAAACCTGATGAAGAAACAAACTCATCCTGATCTCAGAACACATTTTCGTTTAGGGTGAACTATTCCTCTAAACACCTCTGTCTCAGTTTGAGGTGTTTCTCAGTGTTTATAGGCATCAGGGTGTCATGGACAGCATTCAGAAAGAAGGGACGGGGATAAACTGCATCTCAAACCTCTTTCTCTCTCTTTTCATTAGTATTTTTAAAGGCAATTTGGCACAATCATGTTACAAAAGAGAGAAAAAGAGTTTGATCCTAAATCTTTGTATTTCTCATCTTAACACTGTGTATAAATCAATATAATATGTTTATATTACATTAATTTACATGAGTTAAATATCAGATTTCATAAGCAAAACAATTACGATGTATACAAAATCTCTATAAAACAACTACATGCCATCGCACAAACAGGCAAAACAAATCTCAAATATTAAAAAACAGGTTATGTACATTTCCAAATGTCTCGTCTTATTTTCACAAAGGCCAAAACTGTTGAGATTACTTTCCAGCCAAACACACACACACACACACACACTCACTCACACTCTCACACTCTCACACTCTCGCACGCACGCACGCACGCACGCACGCACGCACGCACACTCACACTCACACACTCACTCGCACTCTCGCACGCACGCACGCACACTCACACCCACACTCACACCCCC
>NW_015505488.1:24427-28921 GCF_001515645.1 Sinocyclocheilus grahami
GTCTCCCTGACATGCTGCTTCAACACTAACTGCGGTTACTGAAACCACGCCTTCTTTCTTTGCGTGCACATTTGGGCGGCATTATGCTAATATTTCCACATAGTGACGTAGATATGTGGGGGCGTGTTAGAACGAGCTGTTTTAGGGGGGCGTGGCAGAGTCTTAACTTTGATAAAGAATATCTCTTTGGTTTTGAGACTTTAGTCTTTGCAACTTCAGGGATCTTATCTATGCACAATCAGCTTGTAACACTCCAAAGAGAAAGGAGAACTTGAAATCGCATCATGTGACCCCTTTAATATTTTGAATTTCAATCTAATTTTAAAGTTTTAGTAATTTTGTAATATTGTAATTTCTATTATTATTATTTTATTTTTAATATGTCTATATAGTTTTCATTCATTTTTATTTGTTTGATTTATTTTATATATTTTTTTGTTGTGCATCAGTAATTTATTCAGTAAATGTGCTTTCCATCATAGTGCATAATGCACGGTTTCTTACCAAATAAAAAAAAATCAGTTTTTATTGCACAATTTAAGATTTCACGTGCATTTTGCATACCGGTGTTGTTTATGCAATATGCCAAAATTTGCATGAAAATATGTGGGTGGAAATGCGAGATCTGTGACGATCAGCGCAGAAAACAACAGGAACTTCTAGTCTGTGAAAAGCTGAAGTAAGCAGCACTGAATGAAGCACGCTAGTGTCCGAGTGTGCACTAGTGAGGGTGTGCTGGAGACGCACCGGTGAGCGAGACGGCGGCCGGCAGACGGAACACGGCCTGCTGACCCTGCGGTGACGAGGACGCTGTGATGCTCTGACCGAGAGAAATTGCAGGAGTCCCGGGAGCAAACGGAGAGCCTGGAGACACACGCAGAGAAAACACACTGAGGACAATACACAGAGAGCACGAGCCGGCTCTGATTCTGCAGCATTATGCAGCTGTTACCACCATGTTTATTTCAAACGCACAATGCTTTTGTTTTAAAGAAAGTAATACTTTTATTCATCAAGGACGCATTAGATTGATCAAAAGTGACAGTAAAGACATTTATAATGTGACTAAAGATAAATGCTGTTCTTTTGAACTTTCTATTCATCTGTGAATCCTGAAAAATAAAATGTATCAGAGTTTCCACCAAAATATTAATGTTTTCAACATTGATAATAATCAGAAATGTTTGTCGAGCAGCAGATCAGCATATTATACTGATTTCTGAAGATCATGTGACACTGAAGACTGGAGGAATGATGCTGAAAATACAGCTGCGCATCACAGAAATACATTACACTTTAACAGAGATTCACACAGAACACAGCTGTTTTACATTCTAATAATATTTCATTATTTTTACTGTATTTTTGATCAATAAATGCATCAGACGGATCCTGCTCACGTCTCACAGCTGCGCTCGTTCTCATCACGTGACTCTGAATATTCAGTACACAATACACAGTAAGAGCTTATTGTTATTCAGATTGATATCACGAAGTGCTTGTCTCCTGAAGAGCATGATACACCCAATACTTCATGTGATGATGATGATGAAGATGCAGCTCATGAGCAACATCCCCTGACCTAGTGACAGCGAGATGACTCAAAATGATTTAAAATAAGACAAAAAAAACATTAACTTTAACTCTCTCGATGCATCTCTGTCTTTTAAGTATCAGGAAAACGGGGATATATATATATATATATATACTGTATATAAGGATTTTAAAAGTGTGACTTCTAGAGCTGGAAAAGTCACAGATATTAATGAAATCTAAAAACATCATAGGCATTTTTACTATGAATATTATTTTACTAGTTTTGCTAAGGTCTAAAACATATTAAAATGTAGAAATTGTCCTTAAACTTAATTCTTATCCAGTAAATCGCAAATGACTGAAAGTCATAGAAATTAATTAAGTCTGAAAACACCATGGATATCTTTTTAAAACAAATATAAATTTTTCAGGTTATGCAGAAGGTTAAAACATTTGTAAAAATATATAGAAACTGTGAACATAAACTTTTTAAAAATCCTTCTTCTTAATTCTTGTCAAGTAAATCACACATGACTGGAAGTTTTGAATGTTTTCCAGGAAATCACAAAAGACTAGATAGGCTAAGTCTTGAAAATTCATTGGTTAAAAAGGCGAGAACATTTATCTCTTAAATTTAAATGTTTAAAATTTTTAATTTTTGAACAGCTTTACAGGTGACCTCTGACTGACCCCTGACCCCACACGCACACACGCGCACACGCACACACGCGCACACATACTCGCACTCTCACACACACGCACACACACTCACACACACTCACACACACACACAGACTGGAAGTTTTGAATGTTTTCCAGGAAATCACAAAAGACTAGATAGGCTAAGTCTTGAAAATTCATTGGTTAAAAAGGCGAGAACATTTATCTCTTAAATTTAAATGTTTAAAATTTTTAATTTTTGAACAGCTTTACAGGTGACCTCTGACTGACCCCTGACCCCACACACACACGCACACACGCGCACACGCGCACACATACTCGCACTCTCACACACACGCACACACACTCACACACACTCACACACACACACACACACACACTCACATCCCCAAAGATGCATTTATTTGCATTTCAAAAATCTGCCAAAATTTAAACCTTTTAAAAATATATTTTAAAATGTAATGTGTGATCCATTTTTAGCTTCATTTTTCCAGTCATCAGTGTCACATGATCCTTCATAAATCATTCTAATATGCTGATTTTCTGCTCATTTTTTATTGTTGTTTAATTATTAATAATGGTTCTTGGTATTATAAATATTAAAAACCGTGCTACTTTTTTTTCAGAATTCTATGATTAATAGAAAGTTAATTTATCTGAAAATGAACTATTTTTTTAATGTGACTCTGAAGAATGGAGTAATAGCTGCTAACACACACACTCTCACACTCTCACACTCGCACTCACACTCTCACTCGCACACACACTCACACACACACACACACACACTCACTCGCACACGCACACACACTTACTCACACTCGCACTCACACTTACTCACACTCGCACACTCACTCACACTCGCACACTCACACGCACACACACGCGCGCACACACACACACTCACTCACACTCACACACGCACACGCACACACACTTACTCACACTCGCACACTCACTCACACTCGCACACTCACTCACACTTGCACGCACTCGCACACACAGACTCACACTCACACACTCACACACACACGCACTCTCGCACACACAGACTCACACTCACACACTCATGCACGCACACACTCACACGCACTGGCACTCGCACACACACGCTCACACTCACACATTCATACACACTCGCACACACGCACTCACGCACGCACACTCACACTCACACTCACTCACTTTAACACAGACACACATGCACTCACACTCACTCACACACTCACGCGCACTCACACACGCACACACACTCACTCACGCACACACACACACACGCACGCACACACACTCACTATAACACAGACACACACGCACTCACACTCACTCACACACTCACGCGCACTCACACACGCACACACACTCACTCACGCACACACACACACACGCACACGCACGCAAACGTACACTCACACTCGCACATACACACACACACTCATACACACTCACTATAACACAGACACACACGCACTCACACTCACACACTCACTCACTCACTCACACACGCACGCACGCACACACACTCACTATAACACACGCACTCACACTCACACTCACTCACACACTCACACACACTCACTCACGCACACATGCACACACACACACACGCACGCACACACTCACACGCACACTCACACGTACACGCACGCACTCACTCACACTCGCACATACACACATACACACACACTCACACACACACACTCACTATAACACACACACTCACGCTCACACACACACACACCTGACATGAAGGTGAATCCTGCGGGCAGCTGCATGAGTCCTGCGCTCTTCAGCAGTGTGCCGTTGGCTCCGTTCCCGCTGACGGTGGGTGGAGTGCTGCTGCTGGCGACGCTGGCCACAGTGAACACCGGCTTCAGAGCGTCCTGTGAAGACGAGCAGCGCTGATGAAGAGCATCATCACACCATGAACACTGCAGCGGAGCGATACAGACACATTCACAGATTGTTAGCTCCAGCTACAACGCATGAAGATTTACATCATGATTTTCTATACAATACACAGTTCAGTAGCCAATTTTTATTCGTTTATTCAGTGTAACTTATTTTATGTTTTTCTAAGATTAGATTTTTATTAGTTTTAGTTTTTAATCTAATATTTATATTATTACATTTCTTACACACACACACACACACATGAACACAAACACAAACACACTCACTCAAACACACACAAACAAACACACATGAACACAAACACAAACACACACACTCACACAAACACAAACACACAAACAAACACACATGAACACAAACACA
>NW_015505488.1:31627-34521 GCF_001515645.1 Sinocyclocheilus grahami
TGGTGTGTTTGTGTGTGTGTGCGTGTACGAGCTGCTGGTGTGTGTGTGTGTGTGTGTGTGTGTGAGCTGCTGGGGTGTGTGTGTGTGTGATGTGTGTGTGTGTGAGAGAGAGTGTGTGTGTGTGCTGCTCCACGCTCTCGCTCTAATCTCTGTGTTTCGGTCTCTCTGCCAGCCGTGTGGAATTCACAGCTCCATTTGGGAACGCCTAAAAAAGGCAAGGCAGCCCAAGTTAGAGAGCTGCAGCAAATCGGCGCTGACGCATCGCTGACACACACCTCCGGCCGTCACACTGAAGCTACAGCAGCACGACTGAGGAGAGGAGTGAGTGTGCAGACAAACCCAACACAATCCATTCACTCTGATGCTTTTCTCTAAAGCGCCTTACATTGCATTGAAGGTAAACATGTTATCAGCTCATGTATTCCCTGGGAACTGAACCCATGACCTTTGTGTTGCAAGCGTAATGTTTTAGCATATAGACAACATGTCTTTATATTGCATTGTCCTGCTGCTTGGAACGAACACACAGTGTCTGATTCATACGCAAATGACTCTTAGCCTGATCTTTTGAATGAATCAGTCTCAAACTGGTTCGAATCACTCCGACTGAATCAGTCTGAACAGCTCTCGACTTCATAACTCTGTCATGTCCAAATGAATCTTTAAGCATCACTGATTCACATCGGTCTGTGTCTCATGCTGAGGATCTGTTGAATCACACAGACACTGTGTCTGATAAAGCTGCATGTCTCAGTAAATTAACCTTCCATTATCTCAGACACACTCTGCTTCTAAACCAGAGAACGAGAGCGCAGACAGCAGAACTGACAACAACACGGTCCAGATAACCGCTTATGACAGAAAAATGAACAGACTTATCAATGTTAAATGCTACTGTATCTAGTTGAGTTTATTTTCTAATCAGAAAACTGACAGGTTTACCAGCTGGACACTAACAACAAATTAGTGCTGCAAGAAAACAATTCTTCTTCTTCTTATCAGTATTATTATAAATGTTTATTATAATTTAAATATAACGTTATATTTTTATTTTATATGTACAATAATTATAATAATAAATATTTAATTTTATTATAATTAAAATTGTTATTTAGGCCTGTTATTATTATTATTATTATTATTAAATGAAACTAATATTTCAAATATTTTTATAGTAATATATCACGGTAAAATAAAAAAAATCTAATATTTAAGGAAAATAATATAATAATATTTATACTGTTTATGGCAGTCTTGATTGCTTCATTTTAAAATGTTAAACCACTGAACTTTTCAAACAATTGATTTTGTTTATTCAATCATTTTATTCCGATTAATCGTGCAGCGCTAGGTTGTTTATTACGTAAAAGTCCGAAGAAAGCGCAGATTGGGAAGATGTTTTCTGGCTGTCACGGGTGATGAATGAGTCGAGGGAATGAGTTTAGAGATGCTTTACATCGTAGGCAGACTAATGAGACTTTATTCTGTGAGTAATCACAATACAAAACACTTCTGGAGACTACAGACTTCTGCACGTGAGAGCAAACACACACACACACACACACTATAACTCACACACACACACACACACACACAAACACACACACACACGTGAGTAATCACAATACAAAACACTTCTGGAGACTACAGACACACACACACACTATAACTCACACACACACACACACACTATAACTCACACACACACACACACACACACACACACTATAACTCTCACACACACACACACACACACTATAACTCACACACGCACACGCACACTATAACTCACACACACACTATAACTCACACACACTCACACACACACTATAACTCACACACACACACACACTATAACTCACACACACTATAACTCACACACTCACACACACACACACACACACGCTGGTTGATTATGTGTGTGTATGTGGGAGATGTGGCTGAGTTCAGGAGACGGATGGAGGTTAGGCACTGTAACGCTGGAATGCACTGCTAGCGCCAAGCTAAAGCGACTCTTTCTGACAAACGCTGGAGCATGAGCAAACATCAGCGTGAGGCCCGGCACGGAGAGAGTAACGGCTCTGGGTTCAGGCCATGTTTAAGAGTGTGAGTGATGAAGAACTCTAATGAACAAACAAACCACACCGGCTCAAACACAGAGCGATGGCCACCACACACATGCACCTAAAACCACCGTCAGACGCTTCCAAAGCACAGCATCTGCACTGCGATACATGATGCTCAAAGAAGCGCTTGTCTTTTTCAGTAACAAGTTAAACATGTTAAAACCTGTGGGTCATTTCTCTGTATAATGATGAGTGTTTCCAAACAGGTTTCCCTCTTCTCCCACCCCAAACTCTGGAAGTTAAATTACAAGAGTCCAAACAAAATCCTGTTTATTAACTTAATATATCTAATATTCCTCAAAACACGAGAAGCTGCATTGCAAGTGATTTTGTCTAATGCAAGAGTGCAATTTTTTGTCTGACTGATTCGTTCACTTTTCAAATCACATCACTAGACTCACACTCACACACACAAACACTCACACATAAACAAACACTCTCACACACACACACACACACAAACTCTCTCTCTCTCACACACTATCTCTCTCTCTCTCACACACAAGAGTGCAATTTTTTGTCTGACTGATTCGTTCACTTTTCAAATCACATCACTAGACTCACACTCACACACACAAACACTCACACATAAACAAACACTCTCACACACACACACACAAACACACTCTCTCTCTCTCACACACTATCTCTCTCTCTCTCACACACACACACACTCTCTCTCTCACTCTCTCTCACACTCACACACACACATACACTCTCACTCTCACACTCACACTCTCTCACACACACACACACACACACTCTCAC
>NW_015505488.1:54365-66802 GCF_001515645.1 Sinocyclocheilus grahami
CACACACACACACACACACACACACACACACACACCCCCACAGACAGCTGCATCTCATGAGGAATGTGAGGAGCCGAGTGCTGGGAAACACTCCATATAAGGCCATGGAGGTAGAATCCTGCTTTTATCAATGAGAGGAGCGTGTTTGCTCCACTGAGCCTGAGCTCTGTCGCGCTCGCGCAGGATCTCAGGACAGGACAGGTGCTGCTGCGGACCCACTGCATCTGTTCATCATTCACACTCAATAAACCCCACACGCCTTTCACAGAACAACAGCCGTCGTTACTATTATGAGCTCATGTGTTAAATCTGCCGTGGGCCATTTCTCTGTAAAATAATGAGTGTTTCCAGACAGGTTTCCTCGGGCTCAGACATTATGCAAAAATTTATTTTTATCTTATTTTCTAGTTAAAATATCAAATAATCCTTAAGCACCGCATGAGATATTCAGATTGTTTCCAGTGATTCAGAGCATACAGTAAGACATTCACAAAAATGACGTCTTAATAAACTTTACTAGTATTATTTCACTTGTTTTCTACTAGAGAAGGAAAAAAATTCATCTGCAAATCATTTAATTCAAATTAAACAAACTGCTTAGCACAGCACTGCATGTGATATTCAGATAGTTTTCAGTGACTGCGTGTTTAATACAAGTGACAGATTCTTCCACTTTTTCTTTTTTGACTTATTTGTAATTAAAACTAGCGAAAATATATTCATATCTGAATATCACACGCAGTGCAGTGTTAAGCAATTTGTTTATTTTTATTCAATTTACAGATTTTTTTTATTAACTGGAAAATAAGAGAAATAACACCAAATAAAGCTCATAAAGAAGTAGTTTTTGCAGTGAATGTCTTACTGTATGCTCTGAATTAATGCGAAATGTCCAATCTGTGGTTAATCACATTATTGCCAAAAAATATTTATTATTAAGATGATAATAATTGTGTCTACGGACAGTACTAATTATATAAATAGATAAATAAATACAATAATTTACATATTAATGATAATAATATATTCATTTATTAATAGTTTTCTTTTAATTTTGTTAAAGTTTCAGTAATTTTGTTGTGTTTTATGTATAATTATTTTCTATTTCTATTTCAGCTATTATTTATTTTATTTCAAGTAACAAATGTTTTTAATTTAACTCCTGATACATATTCATACAATGTAAAGTTTCAGTAATTTTGTTGTGTTTTATGTATAATTATTTTCTATTTCTATTTCAGCTATTATTTATTTTATTTCAAGTAACAAAAATGTTTTTAATTTAACTCCTGATACATATTCATACAATATATGTGATGCCAATCCCAGCTGAATAAACCTATTAAACTGCTTCTATTTACAAACACAGCATGAGATCTGACATGCATTCTGATTCTCCGTGAGATCAATACTTCATCCAGAGCGAGAGCAACAAGTAAGCATGAGCTGTTTGGGTTCCAGACGGCGCTGAAGCTCTGTGTTGGACTGGAGACACGCTGCAGCTGAACGTCTCGAAGAGCTCTCGCTGAAGCACCGTCATTTACAAGTGATTCATTTCTGACCGGATCACATCAACAGACTCCAAAGAGAGGGTCATAACCAGTGCAGCACTATTTATACTCACTATCTGCTGGAGGACGAGCGAGGAGTGCAGATGTGAATCACTCTAGTAAACACGGTACAGACGCAGACGGACCGTCTGGAGAAGAGGCAGATCAGAAGAACAAACACGCGCCGCAGACGGGAGGAATTAAATACTGGAGCGCTTCGATATGGCAACAATAACTCTTCAGCGTGTAGATTTTGGACCGACTCGAGAGTCTTTGTGATTCATAGATTCTTATAAAATGGATAGTTGACTCTGATTGGCTGAGCCACGTTCGAAGCTGTTGTAAATGACTCTACAAAGTAACATACACCTTTGTTTACGTTTGTGTGTTGCTTTGTAGAGTCATTTACAACAGCTTCGAATGCGGCTCAGCCAATCAGAATCAAGCACCGGAACTATCGGTTTATAAGGAAAGACGAGGCCCTGCAGAACATCTCAATTCTGAATGAAGAGCCGCAGACTCACCTTGGTTTCTCCCAGACTCTCGGATTCGGACACCTGGTATGTGAGGTCGGTCTCCTCGAAGCCCGTGGCACTCATGCGCTGGTCCGTGGACGGGTCGGAGCGCGGCGGAGAGTCCGGGGAGTTCAGGCAGGTTTGGATCAGAGCTTTGCCCGTCTCGCTGGTGATCATGGGCTGCAGCTTACGCGTGGCGAACGTGTAGACGTGCCCTGTCTCGCTGGCCACCAGCAGCAGGACCTGAGTTCCCGTGAGCGTGAATGGCTCGTACGCCTTCAGAGACACACACACACACACACACATCAGACCTCACAAATCACATGTCTAGAGTTTGAGCTCAGGCTTTTAAATGTCAAATCAAAGGAATAGTTCAAACTAAATGATGTAGATGAGTTTGTGTCTTCATCAGGTTTGGAGAAATGTAGCACTGCATCAGTGTCTCAGCAATGGATGCTCTGCAGTGAATGGGTGCCGTCAGAATGAGAGCTGATAAAAACATCACAATAATCCACAGCATTCCAGTACAAGTTTAGAGCTGTTTTGGCTTGTAAACGCTGCTTGATCTGTGCAGATTTCTCTCCTGATTCACACCAGAACACTGACTCACTGGAGGAAGAGTTATTATGGATTATGGACTCTATGGTATTTTAGTTTAAAAAATCTTAATGCTGGATTAGTTTCAGCTTTTGTCTTCTCCAGATGTTAACTGATGGACTGGAGTGCTGTGGATTATTGTGATGTTTTTATCAGCTCTCATTCTGACGGCACCCATTCACTGCAGAGCATCCATTGCTGAGACACTGATGCAGTGCTACATTTCAATCTCGGAATAATCCTGAGGGTGAGGATGTTTTCAGAAAACTGATATTGTTGGGTGAACTATTCCTTTAAAGTCAAGTTTTATGAAATACAGATCACGTTTTGGCTTGCTTAGATGGGGACACGTAATATTTCTCAATAACATTATTGACTTCATCACTGTTTTCTCCAGAGCTGCTTTATAGATGAACTCGATCCATATTAACTGATGCACTTCACACAGTTATTAAATTGAACTGAATAAACAATGAACTGACTTTAACTGAAATATTGACTATTGGCCTCTCTTTTGTTTGCATTACTGAAACGTTATTTTCTTGTCTGACACTGTAAAGCTGCTTTGACACGATCTGTATTGTATAAAGCGCTGCAGAAATAAAGGTGGCTTCACATTAATAAAGAGGAAAATAACAGTGTTGCAAAGTTACAGAAGTGGTTTATGTTCGGAGACTGAACTGATGTTTGTACTGATGGAGAATCTAGCATCAGTGTTCACTAACAGATAACCGGCGGAGACGGTTTAACAGATCCAGACGAGCGATCGCTCCAGACGCAGCTGAAACAATGTGAGATAAGACTCTGTTAACAGAGCCGCTGGTCGAGAGCTAGACTAGAACCCCAACACCTTCAGTCATCACCAGTGCCTTCGTTAGATCAATGCATTTTAGTTTGATATTTTTTATGCTTGTTAGGGGATGTTATGTTACTAAATTATATTTATGCAATAATTATAATCCATTTATTAGCTATGAAACACTTTTTGAGCACAGACCTGAAACTTAAGCTGTGGCGAATCTTGAATGCTTTTAAAACACAGACTTAAGTTCGGTCGGGTCTCTTTTTAAAGAAGACACTTCAAGATTATTGCTGAAGTGAAAAGTCAAAAAAGTGAAGAAATTTTTTTTTTTTTTTACAGAAGTTTAAGATTATCATCATGATAAATGCACAGAAACAGTTGTGTTCCAAATTTGAGGTTGATATTTCAAAAATAAATAAATTGTATTTATTTACATTTTAAAAAATTATTAATTAATAATATATATATAGGCCTATATATACACATACACACACATATTCATATATATAATATTTTGTTTGGGCACAGTGCTAAACGTTTCCACTAAATTAAATTCACTTCCCATTCATTTAAAGATATAAAGTCTTGTTTTACGATAAAAGTTTTAAGATAAAACTTTTATTTTTTTGTATTTATTTATTATTGAATGCCATGTCAGCAGCAAAGCTATCTTCACGGCAAAAGAACAAAAACAAAAGTCATATAAAAGACATTTAAGCTTAATACTAGACAAAACATCTAAAATGCATTCTGGTGATACTTTGATTTAAATGCATCAGTCAAATAAAACCATTGTCTATTTATGTTAAAAACAGTGCGGTCCAATAAAAGAACAATGTTTAGCAGTCAAATTTCATTCAAAGGGAAAACGAGATCATTTTTCTAAACCCTTTTAAGAATAAATCACTTATTTTTTCAGAAAACAAGACTCGATCCGTTTAACCCATCTTGGTTTAAGATGCATTTTCGACCTTTGTTTGGCATGTGTTTGAGGAGCAGCTGAGCCGTAAAGAGCAGCAGATGAGCTGAAGATCGTCTCTTCATCAGCTCTGCGTTTGCTCAGCTGTTGAGGACGGCAGGTGAAGCACATGTGTTCAGGGTTAGGTGCTTCACTCACGAGCTCGAACGTAACGAAGGGAAATGAGACGCACACAAACTCTCTGGAAGGAACGTTTGGTCAATTCTGTGAGTGACACGAGGAGGAACTCTTCTGTTGGATTACGTTAAAATGGCCAAATCACTGATGAACGACAGCTTGACCGTTTCCAGATTGAACGGGCTTCGTGTGCGCTCCAGACAACGGCTGCCGTCAGGTTCAGAAAAACTCTCACTTTCTCAAACCGTAATGAATGGAAGAATTCCCTTTCCACGGGAAGACTACCAGCAGCTCTCTCCTTCCAATCCATCATGAAGATCAGGAGGAGGACCCGAGAGAGACACCCGCCACACTTCGGTTCAGCTGAACCAGGAGCTGATGAAAGATCCTCAGACCTGCTGAACTACAGCCAATGACGCGGACTATTACTCCATCTCAAAGGAATAGCTCAGCCAACAGTGAAAATGTGCTCCTCTGCAGTGAATGGGTGCCGTCAGAATGAGAGTCTAAACATCACAATAATCCATGGCTTGTAAACAATGCTTGATCTGTGCAGATTTCTCTCCTGATTCAGACCTTGTGGATTATTGTGATGTTTTTATCAGCTCTCATTCTGACGGCACCCATTCACTGCAGAGCAGCCATTGCTGAGACACTGATGCAGTGCTACATTTCTCCAAACCTGATGAAGAAACACACTCATCCTGATCTCGGATGACCTGAGGATGAACACATTTACAGAAAAGTATCATTGTTGGCTGAACTATTGCTTTGAAGTCATCGTTCGCTCAAAGACGAACATCTTGTCGTCATTTACTCACCCTCACGTTGTGGAACTCAAAAAAGGAGACGTTGAGCGTAATGTTCATGCTGCTCTTTTACATACAACCATCAAACACTATTGAAGTACTATAAAAGCATTTCTGTGCTTTTCTATATTCTGTGAAACATATGAAATTAAATACAGTGCATGAGTAATACGGACTATTGTAATAGTGCTTTGTGGAACTTGAATTTTAGGAATAAAAAGTCCTGCATATAGATTTCTTTGAAATGGTTGTTTTGTGCTTTATGGAACGACGTGAAGGTGAGCAACCAATATGAGAATTTGTGTTTAACTACAGTAGCATCGCTCTAAAAACGTTCCCAAAATGTTTACTTTCCAAGCATCTCCTCAGTTGTTTCTGCGGCCTGAGATTATGTGGGTCATGATGGTTGGAGGTTTGTGTGTAATAGAGAATGTCAGCGGCTCGTTCTATTTAAAGCTCACAGTCCCTCACGTCTGTTGTGACTTCAGATCACCTCTCGAAGGATGGACAGCACACAGAGACTTCACCCACGCAAAATGAAGAAACAAACTCATCCTGATCTCGGATGACCTGAGGATGAACACATTTACAGAAAAGTATCATTGTTGGCTGAACTATTGCTTTGAAGTCATCGTTCGCTCAAAGACGAACATCTTGTCGTCATTTACTCACCCTCACGTTGTGGAACTCAAAAAAGGAGACGTTGAGCGTAATGTTCATGCTGCTCTTTTACATACAACCATCAAACACTATTGAAGTACTATAAAAGCATTTCTGTGCTTTTCTATATTCTGTGAAACATATGAAATTAAATACAGTGCATGAGTAATACGGACTATTGTAATAGTGCTTTGTGGAACTTGAATTTTAGGAATAAAAAGTCCTGCATATAGATTTCTTTGAAATGGTTGTTTTGTGCTTTATGGAACGACGTGAAGGTGAGCAACCAATATGAGAATTTGTGTTTAACTACAGTAGCATCGCTCTAAAAACGTTCCCAAAATGTTTACTTTCCAAGCATCTCCTCAGTTGTTTCTGCGGCCTGAGATTATGTGGGTCATGATGGTTGGAGGTTTGTGTGTAATAGAGAATGTCAGCGGCTCGTTCTATTTAGAGCTCACAGTCCCTCACGTCTGTTGTGACTTCAGATCACCTCTCGAAGGATGGACAGCACACAGAGACTTCAGCCACGCAAGCCCAGATACTCCTGGAGACCTGAAGGCCTATTTTCTCCAGCAGGAGTACAAACAGAGTGACATGCAGCAAGAGTCCAGAGCTCTAGACTAATGTGGAGCAGCTCAGAAGAATGAGAAGCGTCTCGAGTACTTTGTGCCCAAATCAGATGATGACTTTTGATTTGGCCCACCATCCCATAAAAATGACTCAAATATTAATTTATAACAAAATAAAAAAATGTTATTTAATATTTCATTTTACATTGAAATTATTTTTTTTTAAATATTCACTTTTTTTAAAAATGTTAGAAATTGTATCGATTTTAATATAACATAATTGGATTTAACGCAACATTTAATTGCAACATTCAAAAGTCTTTAGCTCTAGGAGAAACAACTGGTGTTACTTTTATGACTTTCTTTCCTGAATGTATTTTCATTTCATTATCCTATTCAGTCATGCAGTTCTCTAGCAGGACTCGAACCTGCAAACTTTCAGTTACCAGACTGCATCAGAATACCTGAAACACGGCTGATGGTGTTCAGCTTCTCACCTTCTTCATGATGCCCGTCTTCCTCTTGCTGAAGGTCGTGTACCGTCGCAGTTTGTTGTCTATAAACTCCATCTTTATCTTCACTCTGCCGCGGGTCTTCTTGCCCGGTTTCGCTCCGGCCGCTCCACCCGCGAGCGCCGCGGAGGGCAAGCCGGCCTCAGGTCCCACCATCGCGGCTTCCATCTCCGCTCTCTCCCGCTTGACGCCGCCTCCCCTCCGGTTGTCCCCGACTGACCCCATGGGCTCGTTCTCATCGCCGGAGTCAGAGTCCGCGTCGGAGCCGCTGCACACGTGCGGGGGACCCTCGTTATCCGGCTCGAACCTCCCGGGCATCCCGAGCCCCATCGGCCCCAGCCCCCGGGCGAACCCCGCGCGGACCCCGGCGCCCAGCACCACCGCGCCGTGGCCTGCGCTCTTCCCCGCCGCTGATCCGGCTCCACTCAGAGCCGCTCCGCTCTGGCTGGATAACATCCTAGAAACCGGAGAGTACGATCCGTGTGACGGCTGCGGAGCGCTGAGGCGGCAGTCTGTGAGAAAGCGAGTTCCGAAGCGGCGCTCATACACAAACAGAGTCCGCGAGAAACTTTGAGAAGTGATGCTGAACCTGAGCGCCTCCAGCCGGCTTCACTCCCACTCTCTCTCTCTCTCCTGGAGCTCCGCGAGCGACGCGCTTTCTCTAAAAGGGAAACCGCACGAGCGCTTCCGCGATCACTCCGCCGCGTCATCTAGTGCGCCGCGAACGCGTGAAATCAGCGCTCTTCTCCGCTCGCGCGCCGCTGCCGCTTCAGCCCCGCGTCTCTCCGCTGACAGCTGTCAATCACCGCCGCTGATGAGACGCTTCGCAGCACCTTGCGCCAGCGCGGAGGGATCGATACACGCCCGATCTACTTTCATCCATATAAAGAGATACTCTGTTTCCTTTTTTGGAGTTCTCGCTCCTTATATGGCGAGTCACAGTCGAGTGCAGCGATTGGCTCGCGGGGGGACGGCCTGCAGCGCGATTGGCTAAAGCGACATCTTATTTGCATAAAAACCAAAACGGTTGTGCTCACTTAATACGTCACACTAGGGGGAGGAGCTTCGCGTCAGGCCTATGCTAAATTATTCTATTAATAGATGCGGGATATTAATAGCAACAATAGTAAGGTTATTAAAGTGATATAAAAATAGGCTACATTATTAAACTTTCATAATACTATTATTTAGTATTAATACAAATATTAGTCTATTTCTCAGTAATGTCACTGATAAAACTGCATAGGCTCACAGAAACACACACAAACAAACCAAACAATCATTCCACTGCAACTAGCATTTCCCTCATTTTAATGGCACTAAATGTGGTTCCCATAGAAACAGTTATAAAGCCTCAGATGTGAGAGAGGGAGCTGAACACTTCATTGAAATACTTGAATCAGACGCTTCACATCCATGTATTCTTCATCTGAATTCCTCAGAATCAAGTGTTCAGTCGTGACACACATCTGAGCTTCTCAGCGCTGGATCTTCAGAGGTCACGGATCTCAGGAAACTCGAAACACCAAGAACTGTTGAGATTTCAGCATTTCATTTCATGCAGACAAAAATGACTGATAAAAGAGTTACTAAAAGCCACCGGAGAAGCTTTGGAAGAGCGAGAATCAACTGCTTTCATGTTCAGGTTGCACACAAATCAACATGAACACACATTTGCATGTAGCCAAGTGTCAGAACAAGTGTCAGAACAACAAATAATGTTTTTTATTAAAATAAGAGGCAAACATGAAGAAACAGAATCATCTGAGAGAGAGAGATGGGGGTCATAATCTGCATGAAGAGCATCATGAGTGACACAGACGCACCTGAGCTCTTCTCTCATGACACACATCATTTGCATGACAAGTTAACTGATGGACTGGAGTGCTGTGGATTATTGTGATGTTTTTATCAGCTGTTTGGACTCTCATTCTGACGGCACCCATTCACTGCAGAGCATCCATTGCTGAGACACTGATGCAGTGCTACATTTCTACAAACCTGATGAAGAAACAACATCTGCATGTCGAATTCCTTGATGGTGAGCACATTTTAATTTATGGCTGAACTATTCCTAAAAAGTAACTGTGGAATGCATGTGTCCCTTGATCAAACAGAGGAAAAACACGAACAAAAACTGGCAACACTTTTGGGAGATGTACCATATTGTATGATTGTCTCTGGATTAACGTGGAAATCCCATCACAGTACTTCTTTGGTAAGGGAAGGGGCATCATTTGACTAATTATACATGGAGAAACAGAACGGATTCTTAATACAGTTGATTTTATGGAGCACAGAAACATCAATGCTGTTAAAAACGTGACTGTTTAATGAGAGCAGCACTACATCTGGATTACTGTGACCTTTATAAAGCAGAATATAAAAGTGTTACTGTGTGAGAGCCTGCCTTAAAAATAACCATGAACAGACAATGACCACAGAGATGAAAAACAAACAACAACAACAATAAAAATACATATGAAACGATTATATAAAAGCAGTTGTTAAAAACAACAAGCATTAACTGCATTACAAAAGATACTGTAAAAAAAACTTCATGTTCTAGGCACTCTTAGTTGTAAAAAACAAAGTTGATTTAATCTTTTCACCTGATGAAAACCACTGAGAGCAAACAGTGCAGGACGTGTTTCTGCTGCGGGAGTCTGAATGAAACCAACACTGGCCACATTAAAATCACAGACACACAAAACCTTCATCAAAGCTCACGCAGTCCTCAAACGACGTCACAATAATATCTGCTGTAATGCAAAAGTTATTCATTTCCATGACTTTTCCAGGTTTAGAAATCACACTTTTAAAATCAGCGTTCCTCACATAATCATGTTTTCCTTTCTGGCTCTTAATAGACAAAAACAGTTGTTTAAGTGGTGAATTAAAATAAGAAATAGCTTGATTTTATGCTGTTTTAATGCTTATTGTCTTTTTTTTAAATAACGTTTTTGAGAACCCCTACTGGACCTGGTTGAGAACCGCTGATCTACATCAATAATCACAACACATCAACATGACACCTTAAGTTTTAAGTGTAATTTGTGTATCATCTCAGTTTGTTGGTCGTGTGTTTGAGAAAAACAATCCAGAAGGACTTTGTGGAGACGGAATTACAATAAAATGTGATTAATCATGGCTTAGAAATGTTCGCAATCTGAGGCATTGCATATATATTTATTACAATAACACAGTCACCTGTGAGCACCTCAGAGAAACAAAGATCTTATTATCATTAAGAACAATCTCTCTATCACACACACACACCACACACACACACACACACGTGTTAATTAGTGAATATTTGTTAATCGTATTATAGCTTTGTATGTCAGTCTCTAACTTCATCATTAATCTCTCAGTTTCCCAAATATAAGTGACTGAATTCCATTAACGATGTGTTTCGTGACAAGACATCATCCTGTGAAAACACACACTCTCACACACACACACACTCTGTACACACTGCTGATTCCAGTGCGTGACGTGAACCGCAGGCATGACGTGATCCCAGCATCATGTGTGTGCAGCACCTCGTCCTGCGTCTGTAACCTGATGGATCTGCGATTGTCCAGCGCTGCAGAGGTCAACGGTCATCCTCGGAGTCCCTGAGGCTCCAGCGAGAGGAAGGAGCTTCTACATTAGTGTAAACAGATCATTAATGGGACAGAAGCGTGTCTCGAAGCAGACTCTCACGCCTGAAATGTGTGTGATTGAGTCTCTGATTGCAGTCGTGATCCTCTAGACTTTGGTGTCTGTGGAGGAATCAGTCAGAGTCTGAAGGATCTCACTGAACGTGGGCCGTTCTTTAGGGCTGGACGCCCAGCAGCGGCTCATCAGACTGCAGACGTGAGCAGGACAGTTCACTGGAGGAGACAAATGCAGAGTACCTGCCTGGAGACCTGAGACACACGAGACACAGAGAGACACTCATTAGACACACATGAGACACAGAAAGACACACAAGACAGAGATAGACACAAGAGACACAAGAAACACAGAGATACACATGAGACTCAGAGAGACACTCATGAGACACACGAGACATACACACATGAGACATAGATAGACACACAAGACACACATGAGACACTTCATCAACTGACATTCGTTCAAGAGATTTTAAGACATTAAAAGATCAACAACTGATACTGACACTATGAACATCTATCTATCTATCTGACCATAAAGCCTTCAAATGAGATCTGAAGGTCAGAGATTGACCATCTTATGATGATCCTACAACGATCATCTGCTAAACGCAAGGTTTCTGCAGTTTTTTTAAATCAAATTTTCAGACCTGCACTAATAAATCAATCAGGTCAAATAAATTAAAATCAATCAGGTTTCTTAAATTCTTTTACTTCATTAAACAGGCTGGAGCAAGTTCAACTGCAAAACGATGAAATACTCAAGATATGTTTAATTCAATATTTACATATGTTTATGTACTAATACATTAATACATATGAATTAGAGGTTTATTGATATTGGATTTTGCTGATATGATAATAATGTGTTTCAAGGAAGGCATAAATCGATAAATAAACGGATTAATAAAGAATAATTAAGATTATTGTGCCGATACTAGTTAAATCTCTATATTAAATGTGTAAAATAAATGTTCTTAGTCTTTCTTTCATGTGACAGGTGGTTCAGAGTGAAAATACAAGGGTTTACATTGATTTAAATGCCAATTACAGTTTACTGTGTAACCAAAATGTCAATAATATCCAGAAAAAAAAGATTTTATGTATAATGCAGGACTTTTAATCATAAACTTTAAGCCCAAAATTCACCAGGACTCTTATTTTGAAATGTATATGATTTACTAGTTCCTCCTGCTCACTCAAACAGATGAAAGAAATAAAATAACCACAACCATCTACAATAAATGACAATATAAACACCATGAAGTAAACATTGTCTTAAATCATAACAGCCGATCATAAGCAATTTATTGGGATAAATGTGTCATGACTCATGATTCCTGCTGTTCCATCCCCAAATTTAAAGGCACAGTATGTAATGTTTCGCCCGCTAGAGGGCGCGTATTCAAAACAAACAAATCAATGGCAAAGGCAAATCAAAGGTGTGGTTTGATGAGGCTGTGACTGAGTGTGGAATCATGGGAGTTGTGGTCTTCATCCCCACAGCCGATGCAATCCGACGGGACTCGGCAGAAATCATGTTCATGGATGAGCTGATGATTTATTAACGTAGTAGAATGAAGCAGAGTGAGGCTGAAAGCCGTCGAAGAGAAACGAGGCGCTGAACGAGCGCGACACACGGCTGGAAAGCAGCGGAGCTTT
>NW_015505488.1:66876-78809 GCF_001515645.1 Sinocyclocheilus grahami
TCGTGCGTATGTGGGGTAAAGCAGCGGGGCTTTTATTATGCCACAGTCGATACATTTAGTTCTGTTATAATGCTACTCTGTGCTGTCGTCACCGGTCTATTAAAACACAACATATTAAAGCGTCTTTGCTGTTTCCATGTTTTCTGGAAATCGAGGGGTTATGACGTCATCGGCAGGCGACAATGACACTATAGACACGCTCTGTGTCACTAGTTAAAATTGCTTATTTCTCTGGATTTAAACATTCTTCGAAACATTTGGCATAATGTACACAAGTCAGCAAAATATATAACACTGTTCTAGTGGTTTTTGGATATTTTAATGTAAAAAATCTTACATATTGTGCCTTTAAGACCTCTTAAAATGATAAAGACTTATGCTCCATTTACGATATTTAAAGTCTGCATGTTTGCACGAGGGCACATGAATTAAAAGAAAATTAATGGTGTGCATGGATAAATCATAGATAATGAACACTCTCAGTGTCTTGATTGATATCAATATGATCAATATACACTGACAGGACTGATGACGGACACAGATTCTCTCAGTCACACAGCTGAGGTCATGTGACGTCACACGTCTGCTCACCTTCCAGCATCTGGTGGTCATTGAGCGCGGGGTACGGCAGCTCGCCCAGACTGAACACCTCCCACATCAGCACCCCGAACGCCCAGACGTCTGCCTTACTGCAGAACTCTCCCTCAAACACACTCTCAGCCGGCAGCCAGCGCAGCGGGATCCACACCTGCCTGTGCTGATAGTACTCGCTGAACACACAGAGACAGAGACAGAGACACAGACAGAGAGAGAGAGACACACACACACACATCAGCACATGTGACTGAGCTTCATCAACACTAGATGGCGCTCTGCACACATGTGAACACTGGCAGCAGATCTCAGCTCTTTAATGATCATCAAATGGACTGAAGGAGCTGATACCTGTTATAGACGTCTTTACTCAGACTGAGCGCAGACACCTTCACGTGTCTCTGTCCGCTGATCAGACAGTTCCTGGCCGCCAGGTCTTTATGCACAAAACCCCTGTTTGATAAATGCTGCATCCCATGAGCCACCTGAGCACAGATAGAGACCTGCGGAGCACCGTGAACATCAACACAGAGTCACACGAGTTATTAAACACACAAACCACCTCAGGGACACAGCAACAGGTAAAATAATAATGAATGGTCACAGGAAGAACTTGCTTTAGTTCTAGTGCTGATGGGATGCGGCTTGAGTTTCTCATCGCTGCTTTTTGATATTCTGAGGAACTGTTTGAGATCACCCTGAAAAACACGAGAAAAGCACTCACATCAGCATTAACAAACAGAAAATCATCATACGTAGGTGCATCAGATAAAAGTTTAATACAGACATGAAAAACTGGATAAATCCTGAGGAAGTTCGATTGACCGCAATGTTGCTTATAAAGACAATAAAGTAAAATATTGTGATGCAAGCTTAATCTTAATGTTCTGGTCATTTTGACCCAGAGAGGATTTTATTGTTCCTGAAAATGCTAGTCAATTTTAAAGCATTGGACTAAAACTTACGGACTTATAATTTTTTTACTTTTGGGGCATTTTTTCCCCACTTTGTTAGGCTCAAAAATGACCGGCCTACAAAAACTAATTATAAATGTCGCATTATTCTATAATTCTATAATATCACATATAGTATCACTATACTCTCATTCCGGCGTAATAATCAAGCAGCTTTGCTGCCATAGCATGGGTGCAGCAGGAGCAATGATATTACGCAGCGCCTGGAAACAGGCTAACTTCCGTCAACATAACCAACGTGGCCACCTGCTAGCACAGGGAGCGTGCTGGGGACTATTTCCAGGCACTGCGTAATATCATTGCTCCTGCTGCACACATGCTACGGCAGCAAAGCTCCTTGATTATTACGCCGGAATGAGAGTATAGTTCCTAGCCATATCGGCCGAGAAAATCACAACTTTTCATTTTCCGTCAGTCTTAGTACACGACGCAACTACAGAAGAGTACAGTTTTAAATAGGAAAAATATAGAAACTCTTTGGTCATTTTTGAGCGAGACGCTAACGGTCTAACCAGATTCAATGGTCTATGCTAAGCTACAGCTAAAAGTGCTACCGCCAGACCCGGAGATCGGCTGAATGGATTCGAAAACTGTAAACCTCAACTGTTTAACTCTAGGCCAGTTGGAAAATGAGCCTATTTTCAAAAATAGTGGAGTGTTCCTTTAAGAAATGTGCAGGATTGATACATTCAAACAGAAACGGTGTGTATGCTGATTTATATTATTCATACTGCTAATTAAGTGAAAGATAATTAGGACACATAAATGTGTGTTTTGTGTGTACACAAGCCAAACTAATTAAAATATAAGCGTGCATGCTGCATATATATTAACAAAGGATTTTAATGCGTTTAGTACCAGATCCACGTATTCCAGGATCATGTAATGAGGTTGGGTTTCTCTGCAGATTCCCAGCAGTCGCACGACGTGAGCGTGATTGAGTTTGCTGAACATCTCCAGCTCTCGTCTGAACTCAGATCGGTGCGTTTCCTCTCGGCTCTCTAAACTCTTGACCAGCACCAGTGTCTCCGGCTCGGTCTCCTCTATCGCCCTCGCTTTAGCCAGAAACACCTCGCCGAACACACCACGACCTGCACACACACAGACACACAGAGACACACACACACACACACAGAGACACACACACACACAGAGACACACACACACACAGAGACACACAGAGACACACACGCACACACACACAGAGACACACACGCACACACACGCACACACACAGAGACACACACGCACACACAGAGACACACACGCACACAGAGACACAGAGAGAGAGACACACACACACAGAGACGTTGTGATGTTTTTATCAGCTGTTTGGACTCTCATTCTGACGGCACCCATTCACTGCAGAGCATCCATTGCTGAGACACTGATGCAGTGCTACATTTCTCCAAATCTGATGAAGAAACACTCATCCTGATCTTAGATGAGCACATTTTCAGCACATTTTAATTGTATCCCTTTAATAAATGAATATGATGTGCTGGAGGAAGAGTTATTATGGACTCATATTTGAGTTAAAAGCGTCTTAATGCTGGATGTGTTTCAGCTTTTGTCTTCTCCAGATGTTAACTGATGGACTGGAGTGCTGTGGATTATTGTGATGTTTTTATCAGCTGTTTGGACTCTCATTCTGACGGCACCCATTCACTGCAGAGCATCCATTGCTGAGACACTGATGCAGTGCTGCATTTCTCCAAATCTGATGAAGAAACACTCATCCTGATCTTGGATGAGCACATTTTCAGCACATTTTAATTGTATCCCTTTAATAAATGAATATGATGTGATTTCTTTAAGTAATATCCTAAATCTAGAAGCAAATATCATCATAATGTAAAATCTTTTAAATGATTATTACTGTAAAAGTGCACTGAAGTGAGTTTGGTTCTGTTCTGCTGATTGATTACCCAGTGAGGTGATGGTCTGCAGGTGCGCTCTGGGAAAGTGCAGCTCGTCACCGCAGCTCTGCTGTTTCTCGGAGTCTGCTGAAGGTCTCATGCTGCTTAGAGCCACTTCTTCATGGATCTCAGACACCCTGTGGCCGTTCAGCTGAACACCTAGAGGAAACACACACACACTCTTCGCAAACATCTCTAAATAATGTGTGAAAACAGAACTTGTGCCTAATGACAAGACTGTTGGGAAGCATTAGAAATGACACGTTGAACAGCCACTACATATAAGAGACGTATAGCTCAAAACAGGCAGATATCAGCTGGTTGATTAGTCTAGATGATCTCAGTCTAGATGACACACACGTACCGTTCAGACACTCCATCTCGGGCTCTTCTCCGGCGCGGTTCTTCTGCAGCCGTTTGCTCTTGCGTCTCTGTTTGCAGTAGAACATCAGTCCCAGCACAGCGATGATGTACGCCACGGCCACGGCCACCGACAGAGCGATCGTCTGGAACATCTTAAACTGACTCTTATCCTCGTCTTCACTGCGCGGGTGCACAGGCTTCTCTGAGAACAGAGACGCATCACAAAACACTACAGTAAACCTGTAGCAAAATCACTGTAAACTTGATTTAAAGTGAAAACGAGTTTTCATTCCTCAGTGATAGATATTTGCTCTTGTTTTAAGCTCTAAACTCACTTCAAGGATGTTTAGATTTGTACTGAAAACAAAATTACTGAGGAAATGCAGTGTATGCAACATTTAATGCCATGACTTTATGAATGTAAGACTTTCTGCTCTGATTTAAGACTTTTTAAAGCCTTAATTTGTAGAAGGGCGAATTAAGACTTTTTTAAACCCACAGAAACCCTGTGTATTGTATGAAGCACTATGGAAATAGATGTGAAATATGAAATAACAAACACACTGTATGATCTGTGTGTGAGTGTGTGCATAAACACTATGACTTCTCAAGCTAAAATCTGCCTTATTTATTAAAAAAAAACACAAAAAAAAACAAACAAAACAAAAACACACCAATCAGGTTAAACTGTTCCTCGTGTGAGTTAGTGTTCCTCACCCACGACATAGAGCTGCGCTGCCGTGTCTCTGATGTTGCAGGTGTTTCCTGCGATGCAGGTGTACACGCCCGTGTCCTCAGTGGTCACATCACTAATGACCAGAGAGCCGTTGGGCATCTTCTGAAACCTGGAGAAACACAATCAACACACGTCAACATCAGCGGCATGAAGGATCATCATGTATGTGTGAGACAGACTGGTGGATTGAGACAGACAGATGGAGTGAGACAGACTGATGGAGTGAGACAGACAGACAGGTGCAGTGAGACAGACAGGTGGAGTGAGACAGATTATGACTGCAGTAAAAGATTATGAGATGCATTATTTGAATGCTTGGCCAAAGAGATGTGTCTTTAATCTAGATTTAAACAGAGAGAGTGTGTCTGAACCCCGAACGGTATCAGGAAGGCTATTCCAGAGTTTGGGAGCCAAATGCGAAAAAGCTCTACCTCCTTTAGTGGACTTTGATATCCTAGGGACTACCAAAAGTCCAGAATTTTGCGACCTTAGAGAGCGTGATGGATTGTAGCGTGGTAGAAGACTAGTTAGGTACGCAGGAGCTAAACCATTAAGGGCCTTATAGGCAAGTAATAATATTTTGTAACTGATACAGAACTTAACAGGTAGCCAGTGCAGAGACTGTAAAATTGGGGTAATATGATCATATTTTCTTGACCTGGTAAGGACTCTAGCCGCTGCATTTTGGACGACCTGTAGCTTGTTTATTGAAGATGCAGGACAACCACCTAGAAGTGCATTACAATAGTCCAGAGACAGACAGAGACACAGACAGGCAGGTGGAGTGAGACAGACTGGTGCAGAGAGACAGACAGATGGAGTGAGACAGACAGACAGGTGGAGTGAGACAGACTGGTGCAGTGAGACAGACAGAGCCAGACAGATACACAGACAGGCAGGTGCAGTGAGACAGGCAGCTGCAGTGAGACAGAGACACGGACAGGCAGGTGGAGTGAGACAGGCAGGTGCAGTGAGACAGACAGAGACACAGACAGGCAGGTGGAGTGAGACAGACAGAGACACAGACAGGCAGGTGGAGTGAGAGAGACAGACAGGTGCAGTGAGACAGACAGAGACACAGACAGGCAGGTGGAGTGAGACAGACAGGTGCAGTGAGACAGGCAGCTGCAGTGAGAGACCGGTGCAGTGAGACAGGCAGAGACACAGACAGGCAGGTGGAGTGAGACAGGCAGGTGGAGTGAGACAGGCAGGTGCAGTGAGACAGGCAGGTGCAGTGAGAGACAGAGACACGGACAGGCAGGTGGAGTGAGATCACTGGCCTGCTGGAGCTGCTGCTGCTGAGTAGTTTGTCTTTGAGCATCCACTGGACGTACGGCTGCGGGTCACCTGACGCCTGACAGTGAAGCACAGCCGTGTGACCCTGATAGACTGTGGTCTGCTCCGGCTCCAGCTTAAACTCCACGTGAACTGACAAAACACAGATGGACGCGAGTGTGTCAGTGTGTGTGGAACAACTCACATGACCTCATGATCAACCACAGCGTTCAAATCTAAGACACACACCTCCTACAGTGAGATGGACGTGCACTCGTATCTCTCCCTGCGCGCTGCTGGACGCCACACACGTGTAGTTCCCTCCATCGGCGCGGGTCACTGTACTGAAGCGCAGAACTCCGTTCATCTGACTCACGTGAGACGGGAGATCAGCGCCGTCTGCGGAGACACACGCATGAGAAACCAGCTCAAACACACCAGACATCACTGCACAGCAACAGCAAGCCATTCGGTTTCAATCAGAGCTGCCCAGCTAACAATAAAAGTATGTTATGTGATCGTTAAGGTAACATTCCATTGTATGTCTCTGACCTGCTCTGCTCCAGTGTATGATGGGCGTCTCTCGTCCTGCAGCAACACAGCTGACGCTGCTCTCTCGGTCCAGCTGCAGACACTGCGACGGCTGCGGGATGGGCGTGAACTTCAACTTCTCTGAGAGAGATGCACATTAATTACAAACTATTTTCCTGTTTGACACTGTAAAGCTGCTTTGACACAATCAGTATTGTACAGTATAGAGCTGCTCCAGTGTATGATGGGCGTCTCTCGTCCTGCAGCAACACAGCTGACGCTGCTCTCTCGGTCCAGCTGCAGACACTGCGACGGCTGCGGGATGGGCGTGAACTTCAACTTCTCTGAGAGAGATGCACATTAATTACAAACTATTTTCCTGTTTGACACTGTAAAGCTGCTTTGACAATCAGTATTGTACAGTATAGAGTGCTATACAAATAAAGGTGACTTGAGTTGACAACTCTCGGAGGGATTGGCATGGTAATGTACATGACAATGTTAATATATTTGGTCTTTACCGAGTACCGAGACTTGCTACTGCCAATACATCCACAATGCTGCTGTGAGCATGTAAGAAATACTGCTGCTGCAAATATAACATACATGAAACAACCCCCCACAAAGCATACATGAATCACCTCGTAGCAGATCTATACAGGTGGAGCTGGGGAAGGTGGAGGGATTCTGAAGCAAGCTGCACTGCTGCTGCAAGCACTAGTCATATATTTGAATGTTGAGCAGCGAGCTCATTGGCTACCGATACAGGAGAGAACCCTGCTCACACACAAACCTCTCTGCACTTTGATTAAAACATTATTAATTACTTTATTTAGTAAGCTGTCAGCCTTCAGTGCTGCTGCTAATCATGACGATGTGTATATGTTCCTCTCACCCAGTATGAGAACCTGCGCGTGTCCGATGAGCGATCCGCCCTCCGTCACACACACACAGCTGTACGTCTGAGCGTCCTTCAGCTCTGCGCTGTTGATCCTCAGCGTCCCGTTAGAGAAGAGCTTATAACGAGAGCCCTACAGACAGAGAGTGTGTTAAACCTGACGCGGTGTGATCTGATGAGGCGTGACGACTGCGTTCATTCACTCATTCACCTCCTCACTGATCGGGACGCTCTTGCGGTACCATGTGACCCGTGGTTCAGGCGTGCCCCGTGCGTGACAGTGCAGGAAACCCGGCTGACCCTCCTCGACGCGTGTGTCCTGCGGCTGAACGATCCATTCTGGAGAGGCTGTGACACACACACACACACATTAGTGAGGTTCTCTCATAAACTTCCACTGTTTTCATTTAAAGATTCTAGTATGTCTCTAAACATCACACATATTTGACGCACACATTTCTAAAGCTCTAAATACTCAAACTTTGCTGTTAAACCCGTTTCACACTATCTCCTGCATGTCTTCTATCGTCTGATTGATAGTTTAGAGTTTTTTTTATGCAGTCAAAGCTCTTTTAGTGTAATTGTACAAGCGTCCAGCTTCAGCTGGAGCTTCTCGTGTCAAATCTTGACTGGTTTTGATCAAGTAAAGTATATAACTGCAGTAATATCTCCAGATGAACTCTTACTGCACTGAAGCAGCTCAGCTTTACTTGATTCTCCATCAATCATGTTTTAGAGTCTCAAATCTGATCCTCAGGATCTTTTGAGGAGCGTTTGTTTCCAGAAGCTTTACTTTCACTGTTCCTCAGCGGAGGAATGATCTTCACAAGCCTCCAGAACATCTCACATCTTCTGAGGAGCCTTTATTTCTTCAGCTCTCGATCACTGCATTATATGTTTGGAGCATTTCAATCTTATCTCACTGAGACATGTTACTGGAGATATAGAGCGACTGCTGATATTCAGATCATTTTATATCAGTATCTGCTGCACTGTTATAAAGATGTCATTGATTTACATCACAAGCAGCAGAATTTCATCAGATAAATATCAGCATCTGCAGCAAATTCATATTTTTGAATAAAACTGAGCTGTTTTTCCTCCATATTCTCACTCTATCAGACTATATGAACCATAAAAGCCTGATGGCTCAAATATGATGCTCAACAAAAAACACTATTTTTGGGAGATTTGTCTAAAGGTTTAATAAATTGTTCAATTAAAAAAAGTTAGTCTTTATAGGGTTAATATTTGTGAACCTACTAAAAATCCCAGATCTTATGAAAGACCAGCTTCTGATTTATTAGTAATTCCAGCAAACGAAGGGTTAAAGACTGCTGTCTCACTGGGCCACCTGTGATCAGTGTGGAGCTTGGCTAGTTAGTTAATTATTTAGTTAGTTAGTTTAGTTTGGTGTTTCACCCACTGGCTACAGTGACCACGAGCTCCTGCTGCTTCTGTCCGGCTGTGTTGCGGGCGACACACGTGTAGACGCCCGAGTCTGGGCCGTCTGTGGGGTTGAAGATCAGATCTCCGTCCCGCTGATGGACTCGACCCTCAGACGCCACTCGAGCTCCCGCACGCTCCCACCACACCTGCGGCTCCGGCTGACCCTGCGGTGGATCACAGCGCACACGCTCACCGCGGCCCGCCGTGAAAACCCGGAACATGCGCTCGCCCATGTCTGCGATCTCTACAGAGAGACATAAACACCGGAGCTGAGAACAGATATAGTTTTTATATTATTTCTTTTTGTTAAACATTTAGTATTTTTTGTTTTTTTGCATATTTTTCTTCATTTTCTTTGTTTTTTTTAACATGTCTACATAGGTTTTATTATTTTATGTCAGATGAAAATAGAAATGTTGCCTTTGGAACTAGCTAAAAATATATATTTTTTATATTTAATTTTATTTTCAGTTTATTTTAAGTGTGTGTGTGAGTGTATTTGTTTTGTCTATATTTGTGTGGACCAAATGTTCTTACTTCTATTGTGAAATTTTCAATTAAATTCAGTTTTATTTATAAAGCACATTTAAAATCAACCTTAATTGGCCAAAGTGCTGTACGAAACAATTAAGTAACAATTAAATCGGAGAGATATTTAGCCAAGTCGTTGAGAGCTTTGTAAACAAATACCAGAATTTTGTAGTCATTTTGATATATGAGTGGCAGCCAATGCAAAGAACGTAAGATTGGTGTGATATGGTCTCGCGAGACGCGCGACAAGCACATAATTGATCCCAGAAGTAACATATATAACGACAATAATAATGGTGCTAAAACCGATCCCTGGATGTGAGTGGTTGTGTGTGTGTGTGTGTGTGCGCGCATGTGAGTGGTTGTGTGTGTGTGTGTGTGTGCGCACATGTGAGTGGTAAAAACCATTACGCCTATGGAGAGTCCCCATAAGGATAACTGACCAGACATGTGTGTGAGAGAGAGAGAGTGTGTGTGTGTGAGTGAGTCTTCTCTCACCTGCGATCCTGAGTGCTGCCTCCACATGTACTTGTTTGTTTTCTCCATACTGAGCCACACATTTATACACACCTGTGCTGCGCTGCTTCACCTGACTGATGTGCAGTGTGCCGTTAGCGTACACCACAAACCTGCCACACACACACACACGGTTAGTTACAGCAATAAACCACTGCAAGATCATCGTAAAATGTAATTAAATTAGTAAAATCACTGTAAATGTACAGAATTCAGCAACACGATACATTGTTAATTTTATTAATAACCAGAATATAAACAATTCTGCCACAAACGTGGTGTTGATTAGAGCAGTTTACTGTTGCTAAGTGACGCATGTGGGTCACGGGTGTGTGTTTAAGGCTTCAGACGCGGATCAGACACAATCTGTCTGATCAATCACAATCTAACGCTCAGATTCAGTCTAAGAGAAGCAAACGCCTGCAATCCCAGAATCCCCCGAGTGTGTTTACAGCTGAAGACGTGTTTGAACACTTTACAAGCTGACGAACAACTGAAAGCATGCGTCAGATGAGAGCAGAATCAAACACATTTACAGTACCAGACAGATTACACCGCAGATAATATCGATGTCAAACACAACTGATAAAGTCTCCCTCAATTACACGATGAGCAGCCTGTGAGCACTCCTGAATAATACTAATATTTTAAAATTAGACTTCACTTTGAATTTAAAGTTTTAGTAATTTTGTTGTTTTGTCATTTTTATTATTTTTTTAATGTCATTAAACATCTAAATGACGTCAATGGAAGGAAAATCCTTCATAATAAAGATTTAAAACATCTCATGAAATGCATGAAGCTCCTTTATTACAACAATTCAATAAAAACGGGCTGTAATGTTTCGGAGACGTCATGAGCATGAATCTGGAGAGATCTGCAGTGCGCCACAGTTTTAAAGTGTTGAGATTAGTGCAGGATGTTATTAGTGCATCAAAGCAGAACGTGCCCAAACATTCACTGGACTTCCCATGATGCACCAGTGATGGATCATTTATCTGTGGGTGGTCAGACCTTCTGAACAGCTTTACGTTCAACAGACTCACAGTCAATATAGTTTCTAATCATTTTTTTTTGGTTAAGATTAACATACATACATACATATAGTAAGTAAGTAAATGTTTAGTTTAGATTTTTTATACATTTTTAGCTTAGACATATTTTGTTTTCATTTTAATTAAAGTTTTAGCATTAGGAAACATTCAGCATGTGAAGCTTCTCACCGTGATTTGTTGAGGACGGGTTCTGCGTCGTGGAACCACTCGATCAGCGGCGGTGGCTTGGCTCTGAACTGACAGTGAAACACGGCCTCCTCATCACGCAGAACCACCTGATCCACCGGAGCCACCAGCACACGGGGAACAGACTCATCTGAACACAGAGAGAGAGAGAGAGAGAAGAGTCACGCTTGATCTGATGAATATACAGCATGAGACACACACACACACACACACACACTCATCTACATGCTGCCTTTCATTATTGCCAGTTGCTAACAGCACTGACAGCACCTGTCATGTGTCACGTGAACTTTGACCTTTAGCACACCTGGATCAGACCACATTCCACAGACAGAAACTCATCCGACCGTCCCTCCGGTTGATCCTTGTGCTCCTGCAGGACGTGATTCTATAAATCACCCTTTACTGATTTACAGTAACATTTACAAACATCATCACATTAAATAAACTTATTCATGAAACATAACTCACATAGTCATTTTAATGTGAATGCAATGAATATTTGAATCAAATACTTATCTTTTCAGCATTTTATGGTAATTTCATCAAGGTCATTTTGTGTTGATAATTTTCTAATCATTTAATCAAGTTAGTTTTGTGTTCAAATGTTCATTTTAAGTTTTGAACTTTTGAATCAATTATTCATGATCCAACATAACACTTGATAAAATTATTAATGACATTTATGTAGTCAATCACAGCTGATTTATCTGTGCATCTGTAATCATGTCACATTGTAGATCAGACAGACGCGCTCTGGGATCAGACAGACGCGCCCTCGGATCAGACAGACGCGCTCTATATCACAGACACGCTCTAGCATCAGACACACTGTAGATCAGACAGACGTGCTCTAGGTTCAGACAGACACGCTCTAGCATCAGACACACTGTAGATCAGACAGAC
>NW_015505488.1:81400-89134 GCF_001515645.1 Sinocyclocheilus grahami
GTGTGTGTGTGTGTGTACTGGTTTATATATTCTGGTGGGGACTTAAACCTGACTACACACAGACTCATGGGGACTCGTGTCACGGTGGGGACCTAAATTGTGGTCCCCATGGGTACAAACACTTATAAATCACACAGAATGGAGTGTATTGAAAATCTGAAATAGCAGAAAGTCTCCTGTGAGGGGTAGGTTTAGGGGTAGGGTTGGTGTAGGGCAATAGAATATACGGTCTGTACAGTATAAAAACCATTACGCCTATGGAGAGTCCCCATAAGGATAACTGACCAGACATGTGTGAGAGAGAGAGAGTGTGTGTGTGTGAGTGAGTCTTCTCTCACCTGCGATCCTGAGCGCTGCCTCCACATGTACTTGTTTGTTTTCTCCATACTGAGCCACACATTTATACACACCTGTGCTGCGCTGCTTCACCTGACTGATGTGCAGTGTGCCGTTAGCGTACACCACAAACCTGCCACACACACACACACGGTTAGTTACAGCAATAAACCACTGCAAGATCATCGTAAAATGTAATTAAATTAGTAAAATCACTGTAAATGTACAGAATTCAGCAACACGATACATTGTTAATTTTATTAATAACCAGAATATAAACAATTCTGCCACAAACGTGGTGTTGATTAGAGCAGTTTACTGTTGCTAAGTGACGCATGTGGGTCACGGGTGTGTGTTTAAGGCTTCAGACGCGGATCAGACACAATCTGTCTGATCAATCACAATCTAACGCTCAGATTCAGTCTAAGAGAAGCAAACGCCTGCAATCCCAGAATCCCCCGAGTGTGTTTACAGCTGAAGACGTGTTTGAACACTTTACAAGCTGACGAACAACTGAAAGCATGCGTCAGATGAGAGCAGAATCAAACACATTTACAGCACCAGACAGATTACACCGCAGATAATATCGATGTCAAACACAACTGATAAAGTCTCCCTCAATTACACGATGAGCAGCCTGTGAGCACTCCTGAATAATACTAATATTTTAAAATTAGACTTCACTTTGAATTTAAAGTTTTAGTAATTTTGTTGTTTTGTCATTTTTATTATTTTTTTAATGTCATTAAACATCTAAATGACGTCAATGGAAGGAAAATCCTTCATAATAAAGATTTAAAACATCTCATGAAATGCATGAAGCTCCTTTATTACAACAATTCAATAAAAACGGGCTGTAATGTTTCGGAGACGTCATGAGCATGAATCTGGAGAGATCTGCAGTGCGCCACAGTTTTAAAGTGTTGAGATTAGTGCAGGATGTTATTAGTGCATCAAAGCAGAACGTGCCCAAACATTCACTGGACTTCCCATGATGCACCAGTGATGGATCATTTATCTGTGGGTGGTCAGACCTTCTGAACAGCTTTACGTTCAACAGACTCACAGTCAATATAGTTTCTAATCATTTTTTTTTGGTTAAGATTAACATACATACATACATATAGTAAGTAAGTAAATGTTTAGTTTAGATTTTTTATACATTTTTAGCTTAGACATATTTTGTTTTCATTTTAATTAAAGTTTTAGCATTAGGAAACATTCAGCATGTGAAGCTTCTCACCGTGATTTGTTGAGGACGGGTTCTGCGTCGTGGAACCACTCGATCAGCGGCGGCGGCTTGGCTCTGAACTGACAGTGAAACACGGCCTCCTCATCACGCAGAACCACCTGATCCACCGGAGCCACCAGCACACGGGGAACAGACTCATCTGAACACAGAGAGAGAGAGAGAGAGAAGAGTCACGCTTGATCTGATGAATACACAGCATGAGACACACACACACACACACACACACTCATCTACATGCTGCCTTTCATTATTGCCAGTTGCTAACAGCACTGACAGCACCTGTCATGTGTCACGTGAACTTTGACCTTTAGCACACCTGGATCAGACCACATTCCACAGACAGAAACTCATCCGACCGTCCCTCCGGTTGATCCTTGTGCTCCTGCAGGACGTGATTCTATAAATCACCCTTTACTGATTTACAGTAACATTTACAAACATCATCACATTAAATAAACTTATTCATGAAACATAACTCACATAGTCATTTTAATGTGAATGCAATGAATATTTGAATCAAATACTTATCTTTTCAGCATTTTATGGTAATTTCATCAAGGTCATTTTGTGTTGATAATTTTCTAATCATTTAATCAAGTTAGTTTTGTGTTCAAATGTTCATTTTAAGTTTTGAACTTTTGAATCAATTATTCATGATCCAACATAACACTTGATAAAATTATTAATGACATTTATGTAGTCAATCACAGCTGATTTATCTGTGCATCTGTAATCATGTCACATTGTAGATCAGACAGACGCGCTCTGGGATCAGACAGACGCGCCCTCGGATCAGACAGACGCGCTCTATATCACAGACACGCTCTAGCATCAGACACACTGTAGATCAGACAGACGCGCCCTCAGATCAGACAGACGCGCCCTATATCAGACACACTGTAGATCAGACAGACGTGCTCTAGGTTCAGACAGACACGCTCTAGCATCAGACACACTGTAGATCAGACAGACATGCTCTAGGTTCAGACAGACACACTCTATATCAGACAGACGCGCTCTAGGATCAGACAGACGCGCTCTAGGTTCAGACAGACGCGCTCTAGGTTCAGACACACTGTAGATCAGACAGACACGCTCTAGGATCAGACAGACGCGCCCTCGGATCAGACAGATGCGCTCTATATCAGACAGACATGCTCTAGGTTCAGACAGACGCGCTCTAGGTTCAGACACACTGTAGATCAGACAGACGCGCTCTAGGATCAGACAGACGCGCCCTCGGATCAGACAGACGCGCCCTCGGATCAGACAGACGCGCTCTATATCAGACAGACGCGCTCTATATCAGACAGACGCGCTCCAGGATCAGACAGACGTGCTCTATATCAGTCAGACACGCTCTAGCATCAGACAGACACGCTCTAGCATCAGACAGACTGTAGATCAGACAGACGCGCCCTCGGATCAGACAGACGCGCCCTCAGACCAGACAGACGCGCCCTAGGATCAGACAGACGCGCCCTAGGATCAGACAGACACGCTCTAGCATCAGACACACTGTAGATCAGACATACTGTAGATCAGAGAGACGCGCTCTAGATCAGACATACTGTAGATCAGACAGACACGCTCTAGATCAGACACACTGTAGATCAGACAGATACGCTCTAGGATCAGACAGATACGCTCTAATATCAAACAGACACGCTCTAGCATCAGACACTCTAGATCAGACATACTGTAGATCAGAGAGACGCGCTCTAGATCTGACATACTGTAGATCATTCAGACACGCTCTAGCATCAGACACACTGTAGATCAGACAGACGTGCTCTAGGATCAGACAGATACGCTCTAATATCAAACAGACACGCTCTAGCATCAGCCATACTGTAGATCAGACAGACACTCTCTAGATCAGACATACTGTAGATCAGAGAGACGCGCTCTAGATCAGACATACTGTAGATCAGAGAGACGCGCTCTAGATCAGACATACTGTAGATCAGAGAGACGCGCTCTAGATCAGACATACTGTAGATCAGAGAGACGCGCTCTAGATCAGACATACTGTAGATCAGAGAGACGCGCTCTAGATCAGACATACTGTAGATCAGAGAGACGCGCTCTAGATCAGACATACTGTAGATCAGAGAGACGCGCTCTAGATCAGACATACTGTAGATCAGAGAGACGCGCTCTAGATCAGACATACTGTAGATCAGAGAGACGCGCTCTAGATCAGACATACTGTAGATCAGAGAGACGCGCTCTAGATCAGACATACTGTAGATCAGAGAGACGCGCTCTAGATCAGACATACTGTAGATCAGAGAGACGCGCTCTAGGTCAGACATACTGTAGATCAGACAGACGTGCTCTAGGATCAGACATACTGTAGATCAGAGAGACGCGCTCTAGGTCAGACATACTGTAGATCAGACAGACATGCTCTAGATCAGACAGACGTGCTCTAGGATCAGACAGATACGCTCTAATATCAAACAGACACGCTCTAGCATCAGACACACTGTAGATCAGACAGACACTCTAGATCAGACATACTGTAGATCAGACAGACACTCTAGATCAGACATACTGTAGATCAGAGAGACGCGCTCTAGGATCAGACAGACACTTTGTAGATCAGACAGACACTCTAGATCAGACATACTGTAGATCAGAGAGACGCGCTCTAGGATCAGACAGACACTTTGTAGATCAGACAGACACTCTAGATCAGACATACTGTAGATCAGAGAGACGCGCTCTAGGATCAGACAGACACTTTGTAGATCAGACAGACATGTTCAGGTCTGTCTGTGTGTGTAAACTCTCACTCTCACTGCCGCCCACTATTCTTCTGCTAAAGCTCTTTATCCTCGCTCCTCTCGCTCGCTCCTTTCATTTGTAATTTTCATGCTCTAGCTGATCTCTTTATTTTTCAGCAGAGCTTTTATTCTGTCTGCAGGTGTGTGCGTGAGCAGCACAGGTGGCTGATGGGCAGGCCGACCGAGGTGTTGGGTTACGCTTCAGACATTTCTGTTTAGCTGCGCACATGAGGTGAAAAACATTACAGAACACACACAATAAAAGCTGCATTCCTGGGCATCAATGACACGCTCATGCAGTCTACATAGACGACACGTCTTCTCACACATCTAAAAACTTAAACTAAACATGCTCACCCTGAAACTCTAATATAATCTAAAGGACAAATCTAATCTAGAAGAACCTGAGCTTGTGTCTGTTTACCTCTAATAATCTTACCGATGATATTGAGGGTGATGTTGTGGTTACTGCACACTTTTCCAGCAGCATTTTGAGCACAGCAGGAGTATATCCCAGAATCCCCTGTGCTGAGGTTGGTCAGCGTCAGGATCCGGTCCTTTCTGTCCAGCTGATCTCCATCTTTGAACCATTTACTGCTCGGCCTGCACAAGTCAGAAACATCTTTTCACACAGAATCAGCGACTGTCAGCAGAGCATGATCAGAAACACGTCTGTAACCTATAGAAGACCGTTTCTGCCATCTCACAATTCTGATTTTGCAAGATGAAAAAGTTAAGAGTAGCAAGATAAACACAGAATTGTGAAAAAGTCAGAATTGCAAAATATAAACTCAGAATTGTGAGATATAAAGTCGCAATTACCTTTTTCCATTTTTGTATTTCGTGTCATCAATAGTAATCTACATGATTCACTGTTCATATGGCATTATATTCCAGGTGTTCTGTGTAAGGATCAGACTCATCTTAACGGTCCAATCAGAGGCTGGACTCACCGTGGATGTCCATCAATATGACACTGCAGCACGATTCGCTCAGCCTCCTCTAGCTCCGCCTCTGAGGCGGGTTCATTCATGGTGACCGGCCCCCTCTCCAGCCCTGAGGACACACAATAACATCCACACCCATCACTAGAATAAAAAACAAACTCTGTATCTCCATTTTTTTCAACCAAAAAAAAAAAAAATCTAGAAATAAATCTGTTCAGTAGCTGTGATTATAATTTTGAGCAAAGTAATTGTGCATTAATTGTTAACCATTATGCAGCATGACTAAAATTAGACTTTAGTCAAATACCCTTTTTAACATTTTATGTTTTATGTTAAATAAAGATTTAGTTGACTAAAAATGTAAGTCAATGAGAACTTTTTAAAGAACTATGACTAAATTAAAAAACAGCTGACAAAATGAACAATTTGAAATGAAAACCATTCAAATAAATATAAATGTATGTTATCTTTGGTCTGTTTTCAATTAGGATATGTGCAGATGTTTTCTGAGAGCTGTTAGGATCAAATCCTGTCAAGAACATGTTTTCTTGGCCTCTCTGCTCGTGTGTTTCATTATTTTGCCCTGTTAAAGAGGTCATACGATGCGATTCCAATCGTTCCTTTCTCTTTGGAGTGTTACAAGCTCTTGGTGCATAAAGAAGATCTGTAAAGTTGCAAAGACTAAAGTCTCAAATCCAAAGAGATATTCTTTATAAAAGTTAAGACGGCTAAAACGGCTCGTTCTAACACGCCCCCACATGTCTACCTCACTATGTGGGAAGATTTGCATAACCCCGCCCAAATGTTCAAAGGCGGTGTAACTTTTATTCTCGCTGTAGCATTGTTGCTGCCGCCGCCGCCATGTTGTGAAGGTTTTAGGTTTACATGGCGCGATGCAACGCGCAAAAAGACAGTATAAGTCATTATAATCAGTAATTATGTCCCCACTGGATGCAACGAATGCCTGGTTTATAATGGGTTTTAATGTTTTTGTCTCGTCGCTCCGGCCGGACAGGGCAGCACAGTATGGTGAGGGGCGTAACATTTCCGTCACACGCTTGAGGTATTCGGCCAATCACAACACACTGGATAGCTGGCCAATCACAGCACACCTCGCTTTCAGACCGATGAGCTTTGTAAAAATCGACACGTTTCAGAAAGGCGGAGCATAGAGGAGAAACAATAATGTACAGTATGTGGAAAATACTTCTGAAGAGCTGTGACGTCTCGTTTCCAGAGACACTCGCAGCTGAAGCTCTGCTCACATTTGATGTTGAAGGAGGCGCTGGCGGAGCTCACGGTCTCTCCGGTGGAGCTGCTGGACGCCACACACTGGAAGCTGCCCGTGTCTGCGTGACGGTCCACCGCGGTGAACTTCAGGTTACTGCCCTCCTGAAAGCGCCGGTCCGAGTCGTCCACATGCCGGCCGTCCTGCGTCCACCAGAACCGCATGTCCACCGGGCCGCTGAGCTCACAGCGCAGGATTGCACTGCGGCCGTGTAACGCATCCTGAGACTGGGGCTCTTCGGAGAACTGAAGCGAAGACGCCTGGATGATGAAGACTGAGAGAAACACAGAGAGCCAGTCAAACTACTGAACAAAACACAGACACTTCAGACTCACAACAGACGAATGAATGTCTCCGACAAGACAAATCAAACAATGTAGAACCGAACAGCATGTTTGCATTCATTAATGATGCAGTGAGACGCGTGAGCTTCAGCACTGCCAACACAAACACAACCTTCTTCATCATCATCATCATCATCAGAAGCTCTGAGCTCATCTACAGACCTCATCACATCACATCATACATGCTGGGATACAGTGAGTTTGATTATGTGCTCAGTCTTACATCTACATATATTCATTCAGCACTTTTATCCAAGCAACTGGCAAATAAAGAAATATCACAAGTAATTTGTCAGAGAATCACAGCATTCATAAAACACAATGACAGGATTAGTAAACAAGCTAGAGCAGAGGAGAAATGCATTCTATAAATATATATAAACTATATAGACATTTAAAAACAACAAAAACTGATAAAAAAAAAACAAAAACAACAAAATTACTCAAACTTTACAGTTAATATGAAAGCAGAAAATATCAAAATAAAACATAATTAAAAATATTATAAAACTCAAAAAAAATATATTAGTATACCCGACTGCTTATTGATAGAGTTTTTCTGTGATGGCTTAAATCAACCTCTTAGGGCTAAGCTTAGACGCGAGGGTCCACGTTCATCACTCGCTCAGTTCATGGATTATGCTTTGTTGACGGTTGGATCTTTGTTTACTGTGGGTGTCGCGGAGGAAGAACGCGACAGTGTCTGTGACTAAGATGTCGGCTGTACCAGAGCACGCTCACAAGATGGCGGACACAACAGCATCTAGTCAGGTCA
>NW_015505488.1:89496-89771 GCF_001515645.1 Sinocyclocheilus grahami
AGTTTAGTCACAGTTGATCGTCATGAGTCCGGTCAAGTTCCAGTTCATTATCATGAGTCAAGTCTAGTCACAGCTGATATGCATGAGTCTAGTCAAGTCACAACTGGTCCTCATGAGTCAAGTCTAGTCACAGTTGTTCTTCCTGAGTTCAGTCAAGTCACGGTTGATCATCATGAGTCTGGTCTAGTCACGCTTGATCGTCATGAGTCAAGTCAAGTCCCAGCTAATCTTCCCGAGTCAAGTCTAGTCACAGCTAATCTTCCCGAGTCCCGTCT
>NW_015505488.1:89828-91389 GCF_001515645.1 Sinocyclocheilus grahami
TGTCACGAATTCAGTCCATGGACTTCTGTTTATTCACCACCAGAGGTCACCCTTTCCATTTCATTGACTCTCGCACTACACAAACTGTTGCATAGCACCCCGGACTACATTTCCCATCATTCTTTGCACAATTTGCACACTGCCCTGATTGCACTCATTGCACACAGCTGTTTCTAATTATCTCATTCACTATATAACACCCACTCTAACCACATTTCTCTGCTGAGTAGTGTTTTGCCTGCACCCCTTTCCGAGTCTCCCTTGTTTTGCCTTGCCTTGCCTGTTTTTGATCTTTGCCTGTTTCCTTGGATTTCTCCCTCTCGTCTCGCCCCTTTGATTCTGTCTGCTGATCGGTGACCTACGCTAGCCCTAGGACTATTCTTGTTTTGCCCGCCGTATACCTGTTTGCCATTGTTTTGACCCTGCCTGTGTACTACGTCTCTTTAATAAAGCCTGCAGATGGATCCACACGTCTCACCAACCCCGTTACATTACCAGAGGATAAAACACATCATTTGTTAAAAGTAGCTTAAACTGATTTAATGACAGAAGCATGGTAAACTTTAAGATGTTTTGTAGATTATTCCAAGCCAAAGACGCATTAGATCCAAAACCCTTTTTTCCTAGCTCTGTTCGAACCCGAGGAACTTTGAAATATAACAGATCATTTGAGCGAAGTTTATAGCGCACATCTATATTAGAAAAACTGACAGACAAGTAAGATGGAGTTACACCACAAATAGACTTAAATGAAACAATACTAATTAAAACTTCTTCCAGTACACAGAGATGGTAACTCTGCCTTCTCATATAAAGTACATGCATGTGCAAATAGAATGCCCAGGTACTTATAACTTACAACGCATTCTATTTTTGTTCCCTGGAAGGACATAATATCAGGAACATAACTTGGTAAAACTTTGGAATTTGAAAAGAAAAAAAAAACAAATCAAACTAGTTTTATCTGTATTTCAAACCATCTTAAGTTGACAAACGGAACTGAAGAGCTTGTGAGGCTGATGAAGTGCAGCATTAAATGGCAGTATCGTCTGCATAAAGATGGTACCTAGCATTGGGAATGTTATCGCAAATATTATTATTATTATAATATATACACACACACACACACACACACACACACAAGGAAAATAAAATGGGTCCCAGAACAGACCCCTGAGGGACACCTTTGGAAACTGACAAAACAGATGAAGAACAATCTTTTAAAACCACAAAGTCTTTTTAAAAGTATGCCATGATCCACGGTGTCAAAAGCCTTCGATAAATCAAGAAGAGCTGAACAAATTTGTTTACAGTCTAAGGCATTAATAATGTCACTAAACACTTTCATAGCAGCAATAACCGTACTATTCTGCTTTCTAAATCCAGATTGGAAAGAATATTTATTTCCAGAAAGGTTTTTAATTGTTCATTCAGTCATTTCTTCAAGAGCTTAGATAAAACACACAGTTTAGATATTGGCCTATAATTGTTCAACTGCAGTGAGTCCCCCCCCCCCCCCTCCTGCAAACAGAGAAACCAAAGAACAAACCCAAAATTTTAT
>NW_015505488.1:91484-94549 GCF_001515645.1 Sinocyclocheilus grahami
TGTCACGAATTCAGTCCATGGACTTCTGTTTATTCACCACCAGAGGTCACCCTTTCCATTTCATTGACTCTCGCACTACACAAACTGTTGCATAGCACCCCGGACTACATTTCCCATCATTCTTTGCACAATTTGCACACTGCCCTGATTGCACTCATTGCACACAGCTGTTTCTAATTACCTCATTCACTATATAACACCCACTCTAACCACATTTCTCTGCTGAGTAGTGTTTTGCCTGCACCCCTTTCCGAGTCTCCCTTGTTTTGCCTTGCCTTGCCTGTTTTTGATCTTTGCCTGTTTCCTTGGATTTCTCCCTCTCGTCTCGCCCCTTTGATTCTGTCTGCTGATCGGTGACCTACGCTAGCCCTAGGACTATTCTTGTTTTGCCCGCCGTATACCTGTTTGCCATTGTTTTGACCCTGCCTGTGTACTACGTCTCTTTAATAAAGCCTGCAGATGGATCCACACGTCTCACCAACCCCGTTACATTACCAGAGGATAAAACACATAATTTGTTAAAAGTAGCTTAAACTGATTTAATGACAGAAGCATGGTAAACTTTAAGATGTTTTGTAGATTATTCCAAGCCAAAGACGCATTAGATCCAAAACCCTTTTTTCCTAGCTCTGTTCGAACCCGAGGAACTTTGAAATATAACAGATCATTTGAGCGAAGTTTATAGCGCACATCTATATTAGAAAAACTGACAGACAAGTAAGATGGAGTTACACCACAAATAGACTTAAATGAAACAATACTAATTAAAACTTCTTCCAGTACACAGAGATGGTAACTCTGCCTTCTCATATAAAGTACATGCATGTGCAAATAGAATGCCCAGGTACTTATAACTTACAACGCATTCTATTTTTGTTCCCTGGAAGGACATAATATCAGGAACATAACTTGGTAAAACTTTGGAATTTGAAAAGAAAAAAAAAACAAATCAAACTAGTTTTATCTGTATTTCAAACCATCTTAAGTTGACAAACGGAACTGAAGAGCTTGTGAGGCTGATGAAGTGCAGCATTAAATGGCAGTATCGTCTGCATAAAGATGGTACCTAGCATTGGGAATGTTATCGCAAATATTATTATTATTATAATATATACACACACACACACACACACACACACACAAGGAAAATAAAATGGGTCCCAGAACAGACCCCTGAGGGACACCTTTGGAAACTGACAAAACAGATGAAGAACAATCTTTTAAAACCACAAAGTCTTTTTAAAAGTATGCCATGATCCACGGTGTCAAAAGCCTTCGATAAATCAAGAAGAGCTGAACAAATTTGTTTACAGTCTAAGGCATTAATAATGTCACTAAACACTTTCATAGCAGCAATAACCGTACTATTCTGCTTTCTAAATCCAGATTGGAAAGAATATTTATTTCCAGAAAGGTTTTTAATTGTTCATTCAGTCATTTCTTCAAGAGCTTAGATAAAACACACAGTTTAGATACCCCCCCCCCCCCCCCCCCTCTTTGAAAAGAGGAGAAACAAAAGCAGACTTCCAAATCTTTGAGATTTCACATGGGGAAATAAAAAGATTAAATAAGCCAACGGTTCAGCAATTAAATCAGCTGCTAGCTTTAGATACAATGGTTCCAACTGATCAGGCCCTGCAGGCTTACTTGGGTCGAAAAAACTCAAAGCTTAAATGGACCTCAGGAACAGATAACTGGGCAAAATCAAATTTGTTCTAATTAATTTACATGGAACGTTAAGAGAATTAGTCACACACACACACACACACCCACAGTGTGAGAGCAGCTCCTAATGACAAAAGCAGAGACACATACAGACAGAGACAGACAGAGAGAGAGAGAGAGAGAGAGAGAGAGACAGAGAGAGAGAGAGACAGAGAGAGAGAGAGAGAGAGACTGTTATTGATGACAGCTAATTACCCAGCAGCAGCTCTCGTTCATTCACCTGCACTGACTCTGTACTCCCTGTGACTCTGTATAATGATGTGAAGCAGCTTCTCCAAACACACACACACACACACACACACACACTCCTGATGAAGATGCAGCACAGCCACGCGTCTCTAGAGTCTGAACACACACGGTTCATCTGTCTGTCAGTTCATCTACAGATGCTGCACATCCACCTTCCCATCAGCAGCCTTCACACACTCGCTTTTTATTCAGCTGCTGTCACAGTGAGTTCATGAGACGGGAGCAGGGCATTATGGGAACACCATCAGTAACACAATGAGAGAGTTAATTAGAGCTCATACAAACGGGTGATGATGGAATCAGCATAATATATACCTACATATCTATCTATATGTATATACACACACACACAGTGTGTAAGTGTATAAGGCAGTGTATGCAGTGAACACACACACACACAATACTGTGTCTGCACTGAATCACATGACTAAAATCATGAATAAATGCAGGAAAGAGAAACAGGACAGACAGGAGGCTGATGGGTGAGATATGAATTGTTTGTGAATGGTGGCCGAGGGGACGTGACCTCTGTCAGGACGATATCCCATAAGCCCCTGATGGCCTGTCATGCCGCTTTACTGTCTATAACACAGAACCACGGGCAGAATCTCGGAGCGGGAGGGCAGCGGCATCACTTCCTGCTGTCCATCCATTGAAACACTACTGAAATCATCAAAGCACAGGACTGAAGGGAGCGCTAGAGCTTCCGTCAAACGTCTGTGTCCTGCATTCAACCGTGTGTTATTCCTGTAGCTGCTATAAACATGTTTTTATGTCACTTCAGTATGTTTCGAGAGGAAGAGCCTCTGACACACGTCACACACTCGAGCTGCGGTCGGACACATTTCAGCAGACAATGACGTGAAATGGAGTGCGTTTCAGACCTGAGGCTCAAAATCTGTCACCACACAATACACGCGTACACACACACACACACACACACACACACACACACACACACACACACTCTCTCTCTCTCGCTCTCTCACACACACACACTCTCTCTCTCACACACACACACACACTCTCTCTCGCTCTCTCACACACACACACTCTCTCTCTCTCTCACACACACACTCTCTCTCTCTCTC
>NW_015505488.1:94843-98050 GCF_001515645.1 Sinocyclocheilus grahami
CAGTGTTGGGCAGTAACGCATTACTTAGTAACGCGTTACTGTAATTTGATTACTTTTTTTGTAACAGAGTAATTTAATGCGTTGTAATTATAGTATAGTTACAAGCCGAGGTCTGCATTGCTGACAGAATGCAGTGATTTATAATCTAGAGATTGTAAAAAGGATGTAGCGCACGCCCTGTCGAGTCAAGTGCCAGTGGATTAGAGACCTGCTCCCGTGAGACCCGACGCAACAGAGTGCAGCACGGGACAAGATGGGCGAGTGCTGGTGCGGGCGGGTAGACACTCGTGTATGTGTGCGGGATGCGAGAGAATAAAATGATTCACGGGACTCCCACAAAATAGAAATATCTAAACATAAAATATCTAAAACAAATAAATTGTTATTCATCTATTGCACAAAAGCAACATGAACTAATATAAAATATAAACGGTTAACAGGTGCAAGCGTATGCAGTTAATATTTAGGCTATAACAGGTGTTTGCAGTGTTGAGCAATGCAGTGCTGAAATCTGCGTGCTCACGAATCCTCTCATAATACACGAATTGTAGACATTATGAAAGATTCATTATGCATATATTTGTGTAATAACAGATTTGTGAGATTGCGATGAACTGAGATGTCTTTTAGAGATTATAAATGCAGCGCTCTTTGCTGGCATTCATGCACGCCGCAGCCGCTTGCTTTAGTTAATTAGTTAAGTGTTCATGCTTTAATAACAAATATTTATCGGGAGCGTGTATGCTGGGATTTTATAGGTTTCATGGAGGAAAAAAAGCGTATCGACGTATTGATTTCACCGCTGTGTTTTGTTCGGTCCATACAGGCGATAGCGCCGGTTGGGTAAACGTACCCGAAGCCTGGAGAGAAACGAGGTGCCCTTCGGCTCCGTTCTGTCTCACAGACATTCCGAAGCACTTTGTGTTTGCCATCCGGCGCTCCCAGCGCATCGATCCGCCCCGCTCTTCTGGAAACACAAACCCAGACCTGCCAACAATCCATACGGGACGATCCCCGAGCCCGGAGCCCATCAGAGCCTAATGCACTCGATAATGAACGGAGGAAGTACAACCTGCTGATGATCCCATAATGCACCTCAACACAGCCGAGAGCGCAAACGCTGACATACAGCCAAAAGATAAAGCCAATGCGAGATCTTTTAGAGATTATAAATGCAGCGCTCTTTGCTGGCATTCATGCACGCCGCAGCCGCTTGCTTTAGTTAATTAGTTAAGTGTTCATGCTTTAATAACAAATATTTATCGGGAGCGTGTATGCTGGGATTTCATAAATTTCATGGAGAAAAAAAAATAAATAAAAAAGCGTATCGACGTATTGATTTCACCGCTGTGTTTTGTTCGGTCCATACAGGCGATAGCGCCGGTTGGGTAAACGTACCCGAAGCCTGGAGAGAAACGAGGTGCCCTTCGGCTCCGTTCTGTCTCACAGACATTCCGAAGCACTTTGTGTTTGCCATCCGGCGCTCCCAGCGCATCGATCCGCCCCGCTCTTCTGGAAACACAAACCCAGACCTGCCAACAATCCATACGGGACGATCCCCGAGCCCGGAGCCCATCAGAGCCTAATGCACTCGATAATGAACGGAGGAAGTACAACCTGCTGATGATCCCATAATGCACCTCAACACAGCCGAGAGCGCAAACGCTGACATACAGCCAAAAGATAAAGCCAATGCGAGATGAGTGTGGTGATGTCGGCCTGTAACCACGGTAACCAGAGAGGAAGGTCAAAGGTCAATTACACAGGATCTTATTTCTGTCATTGAGAATAATGACTCCCTCCTCCAGACCGCATCAGTCCAGATCAGTCCAGCACGGGTCTCTCAGACAGCACAGTTTAATGCGAGTAGAACTAAATCTGTCTTTTACAGTAAAGTAAAGAACTGGCTTATAGGAGTAGAGAGAGAAACTGTTAGAGCTTTAAATCGCATGATCATCAACACTAGTGCTAGTAAACAGCACTTCATCTCTTAGACTGCAAGATCACACACACAGACAGAATAAAGAGCGATAACTGAGCTAAATGTTGAACAAAGAGAGCGACGGACAGCCAGATCTCTCACACGCACACACACACACACGATCACTGCGTAGACTTATTGTTTTTATATTCAGTGACACTTTAGTTTAGGAACCAATTCTCATTACAGTTTTTATCAACTGCTTTCAAAATCTTTCCTTGTCACACGGTTTCTGAAAGCTGACACTCAAACTCCAGAAGCACACACCAATCTGCAAAACCATACATTCATTCTCAGCCTTTTCAATTTCATAAAACACTTTTTGCCAAACACACAATTCTCGATGTATCAGGTCAGCGCAGAGGAGCACCGATGACAAAGATGTGTTTGACGGGGGGGCGCGCTCTTAAACCGGACGCAAACTGAGCTCTGAAACCCAGAACACACAATCATCCTGTGCAACGGCAGAAAGTGAAGTCAGTCATCACTCGTGCTAGTCCTCCTAGTGCTTTAAATGATTTAAAATCACACAAGACCGGCATTAAAATCAGTCCAAACGACTAAAAATCAACATGTTTCTTATTTGAATTCATCCATTCAACAGCAAGATACAAGAACCTGAATATATGAGGAATCCTGATTTGAAAAGTGCGATTTCTAGACCTGGAAAAGTTTACAATGTGTATGCATATTTCCTAGTTTTATATAAGCAAAAAATATTTTTTATAATCCCGATCCTTAACCCATATTTAGTCAATCATGAAAGACTGGGAAAATTATGTAAATTTATTGATTAACAAGAGAGAACCCTAAGTAGCATTCAGTTCTTAGACAGGAAGAAAACACCATAGAAACCACCCAGAGCACCCAACAACTACTCAGAACAGCCTAGCAACCACCCAGAACAGCCTAGAGCACCCAGAACAACCTAGCAACACCCTAGCAGCCACCCAGAACAACCTAGCAACACCCTAGCAACCACCCAGAACAGCCTAGAGCACCCAACACAGCCTAGTAGCAACCACCCAGAACAGCCTAGCAACACCCAACACAGCCTAGTAGCAACCACCCAGAACAGCCTAGCAACACCCAACACAGCCTAGTAGCAACCACCCAGAACAGCCTAGCAACACCCAACACAGCCTAGTAGCAACCACCCAGAACAGCCTAGCAGCCACCCAGAACAGCCTAGCAACACCCTAGAAACTGCCTAGAACACCCAGAAC
>NW_015505488.1:99176-116676 GCF_001515645.1 Sinocyclocheilus grahami
CCTAGCAACACCCTAGAAACTGCCTAGAACACCCAGAACAGCCTAGCAACACCCTAGCAGCCACCCAGAACAGCCTAGCAACACCCTAGCAACCACCCAGAACAGCCTAGCAACACCCTAGAAACTGCCTAGAACACCCAGAACCACCCAACACAGCCTAGCAGCCACCCAGAACAACCTAGCAATACCCTAGCAGCCACCCAGAACAACCTAACAACACCCAGAACAACCTAGCAACACCCTAGAAACTGCCTAGAACACCCAGAACCACCCAACACAGCCTAGCAACCACCCAGATCCCCTTAACAGCCTAGCAACCAATATTTGCATTTACTTAAGTGGCCAGTTACAAGCTAGTCATCTAATTTTTTTTCCTTTAAGAAAGACTAGTTATTTAGAGACAGTCTTAACATGGAGCCTAAGTGTATTCAACCGGCCACAGGGAATGCAATAATGGAGTTCCTCCTCACAGTACAGCAGTGTCTCTTCAGCATGTTTACATGTGAAGTGGAATAAACCCAGATGTAGTCCAGACTGCTGACTAGAGAACAGGATCCAGGAAGCGGGTGAATCAGCGGACCGGACCGGACGGGAGTGACCTCAGCGTCACATGACCTCATGAAGACCTGTCCGATCACAGTGATGAGCCTCATGAAGCGCTCTGATGGGAAGTGCAGTCATCTAATATTTAGCTCCCATTAGCGTCTGAACTGTAGAAGTGCTGCGGTTCCCCCAGCGGGAGAAGGAAAACCAGGTCAGGACGAGGCTGAACGCAGTGGCATATTAATACGCTCAGTTTCCCCAGTAACTACTTTACCAGCGAGTGTGCTTTTTTAATCGGCCTCTCTCTCTCTCTGACATTTCAACTACAGCAGCAGACGCTTGAAGGGACAGAAACGCCGGATTCTTCTGCTGCCTCTCATTCGTTGAGCTAACTCATTTCTGCTTTTACAGAGCGTGTGAGTTTGTGTGCACAGGAGCGTGTGAAGAGTTCAGATCTCTTCAAAAACACCTTACATAAACCTTAGTCAGTGTCATTAAATTATCAAATGCACATGTGACTGTGGGGCAGGGTTATTATGTTAAATGCTAAATTACTACTCATACAGGTCACGTTATTTGTCAGATTAAATTGCAAAACAGCAATGCCTTACCGCACAAAGTCAAAACAATCATAGTAAAAATAATTTCTTATTCTCATTTAGCATCTCCAGTAAATCTCTCTTGATTTAAAGATGTTTAGAAAACAAGACGAAACACTTTTTGCAGTGCATGTAACATTTAATGCCATGATTTTAAGAATCTGCTCTAATTTAGGACCTTTTTAAGGCTGTAATTTGTGTAAGGGCAAATTAAGACTTTAAGACCCTTTAAAGTGTTGTAAAATAGCTGATGTAAATCTATCTTCCACGATATTATATAGTACAGTATGAACGGCCGCACCGGTCTGTCCTACACTGGGCTTACTCTCGCAAACCTCACAATATGCCCTACTTAAAGGCTTATTCTACAATCCTAACAAATCTCACATTCAGGTCAGAACCGTGTTCCTGCGGCTGCATCTAATGCGTGACCGTCGCTTCTTAGCAATGCATATTACTAATCAAACATTAAGTTTTGATATATTTATGGTAGGAGATTTACTAAATATCTTCATGGAACATGATCTTTACTTAATATCCTAATGATTTTTGGCATAAAAGAGAAATGTATAATTGTGACCCATACAATGTATTGTTGGCTATTGCTACAAATATCCCCCAGCGACTCAACACTGCTTCTGTGCTGCAGGGTCACATATTTACGAAAGATACAAGCTATACACCGAGGGGAAAAAAAAAAGGGAAGGACTTTATTTTATCCATAGGATATTTACTAGTATGAACGGCCGCACCGGTCTGTCCTACACTGGGCTTACTCTCGCAAACCTCACAATATGCCCTACTTAAAGGCTTATTCTACAATCCTAACAAATCTCACATTCAGGTCAGAACCGTGTTCCTGCGGCTGCATCTAATGCGTGACCGTCGCTTCTTAGCAATGCATATTACTAATCAAACATTAAGTTTTGATATATTTATGGTAGGAGATTTACTAAATATCTTCATGGAACATGATCTTTACTTAATATCCTAATGATTTTTGGCATAAAAGAGAAATGTATAATTGTGACCCATACAATGTATTGTTGGCTATTGCTACAAATATCCCCCAGCGACTCAACACTGCTTTTGTGCTGCAGGGACACATATTTACGAAAGATAAAAGCTATACACCGAGGGGAAAAAAAAAAAAGGGAAGGACTTTATTTTATCCATAGGATATTTACTGGAAAATAAAAATCTTTCTTTAGAACAATATGCACTGATGAATCAAACACTAAGTTCAGGACTAAACTAAATTATGGATTTCATGTTGACTTTAATTAGAACTAGTGTTTAAGACAATGAGAGAGAAAAATATATCACATAAATATAAACAAGGTTCACTTTTAGGTGAACTGTATAGGAGTTTCGTGGGTTCGGTTCGGTTCTATTTTTCAGGTTACACTATTTTAAGGTGTCCTTGTTACAGTGCAGTTATACATTTAAGTACCGAGTAATATAAATTAACTACATGTACTTACTATAGGGTTACTTGCATGTAATTATGCATAATTAATTGTTATTATAATAGCAAGTACACGTAACAAGGACACCTTAAAAGAAAGTGTTACTTCTTTATTTTAAAGTTGTTGTGTTGTTAGTGTATCGCTTGTTGATCTTTCGTCTAAAGATAATTGTCTGCCAGGCTATTGGGACAGAGTAAAGCAGAGCTGAAGGGTCTCCTCCAGGAGCTGCTGCGTTCAGTTCAACACTAAACCGTCCTCCTCCTCCAAACCTGCGCTTCAGTCTGTGTTTCAGAGAGTCTGCATGAAGTACGAACGTCGAACGCTCCACTAATGAAGATCAACTCTGCAGCATCTTCAGACGCCGATGAAAACACAGCATTAGATGTGGAGCAGAGGGACAGACCAGAGGCTCTGTATTCAGAGCCGATTACACTCCGCAACATGTCAATGTTATAAAGCCCGGGGGAGACGCTTTATGGAGCTAAAGATGGTGTAAACAGAGGTGGATTTTCCATTCATCTCGCATCAGCCGCAGAGAACTGGTCGAGCCTGACTAACGAGGCCTGACGGAGTAACTCCCCCATCATCAGCCAGGAAGAGGCTCGTTAGTGGAGCACATGATTACAGTGATCGGGTCGCGCTCGTTACATGAGTAATCACGCAGCACGCATGTTTACCAGCAGCTCATGGGAACTCGGTGAGGGTGGGAGAGGAAAGGGGTAACATGCACGCAAACACACCCTCTCTCATCCGCCAGGAGAAAGACGTTCATTCACGGGATTAAGTCGTGCTCTAAACGAATCATTAGTATGTCAATCACAGCCTCCGCGACAGACACAGGACTGCGTCTCGCTGAATATCAACTTCCTGCCCTTTGCAATAAAAGTGAGAAGGTGATGCCAAACATCTCGGAGGCTGCACTATATTAACGTTTCTAAAGTGGAGACGGGTTGACTAAACGAACGACTTCTCGCTCGCATTTATGAATATGGCTGACCCAAATACATAAAACATACCATCATACAGACTACTAACGCTTCCCGGAGCAGAAATGTGTCTGGATCTGTCATCCAGTCCAGCTTACTCACATCAGCTCAACCATCTCAAAAATGAATATGTGAAAACATTTCACTGTGGCAAACTCCTGAGCTGAAGTGCTGTATGATTCAGAAGACTCACAACAACCAGAGCAGATCCTTTCATTCCACCAATCAATGTTATTAACTAGAGGTCGCCCGATAGTGGATTTTGCCGATACCGATAGCTAGGTTGGACCACACTGGCCGATACCGATAGTTTTAAAATTGATACGGAACGAAAACTAAAATAGTGCTTTATTAACAAAAACAGTACTGAACCATACTAGTAATAGTAGTAAAAACAACAATAATAGTAAATGTTGAAATTAACACACTAACAAGGAACAATACTCACACAGCTTTCATTAATCTTAATGCTACAAATGGACGCTTATTTTAAAGTGTTACCATTTCAACTGTCATGCTTAAAGATGCACATCTTTAAATATATACACAAACGCTAGAGCATTAAAATTATATACATATGGAAATATTATGTATACTCTCACACTTTAACTGCTTCTATTCTTGAACACTTGATGATCAGCTAATCAGTGCAGCGCTGAGTCTAGGAGAACTCGCCGGTATCACACACACTCCGGACGCATCGCGTTCAACTCCAGCAGCGGTCTAAAACAGTTTATTTAAATCACCAAACGGACACAAGTTTACTTCAAGAATGAACAATTTGGCATAGAGGAGTTAGAAGTTCGGTGTTTAAAAAAAACGGAGCAAACGGAAAGAGCAAGCGTGACCTATATTATAGCTCTATAAATGAAGCACAGACTTTATTAGAGCCACAGAAAGACAAACGTTTGGCTGAAAATGCACAATTCATTATGTACATTAACAACGATTCGGGACCAATATAAATGTAATTTAAAGGAAAACTATGTGAATGGCGCGGCAGGATTTTCTGTCGGCTGCATTTAAATCCGCGTCTGAAGTTCCCCGCTCTGTTCAGCGTGCAGTATCACGTGTCTAAACAAATAGCACGTGCTGTCAGTGATTTCAACCACTAGAGGCCGCTCTCGCACTGTGTAATGACAGCAGACCCTTCTCAAGCAATGGACACAACCCGGAAAACTATCGGCATGGATTTTTGTCGATAACCGATAGTTCCAGCAATCAACTATCGGTGCCGATTAATCGGCAAAACCGATACATCGGTCGACCTCTATTATTAACCTCATGAATGTGCAAATAACGTACTTTACAAATGTACGGTGTGATAGGCTTAAATATTAACGGTATGAAATATGGAACAATGTAACTCAGGTTTAAGAATGATCCGGGTTAACGGTTTTAAATTCAGTTATTCCCACAATGCCACAACTCAACCGATTCCCGAAGAACTGAATTTACATTTCATCGTGTGAATAGAACTGGTTGTTGATGAAGTGATGACACTGACAGCTAATGTAGTTCAGTTTAAATAAGACTTTTCCTTATGTTCATATTGCCGTCAAGTAACATTTCCAGTCAGAACATGTACCTTACTTGCATAGTTCAACCGATACATCGGTCGACCTCTATTATTAACCTCATGAATGTGCAAATAACGTACTTTACAAATGTACGGTGTGATAGGCTTAAATATTAACGGTATGAAATATGGAACAACGTAACTCAGGGTTAAGAATGATCCGGGTTAACGGTTTTAAATTCAGTTATTCCCACAATGCCACAACTCAACCGATTCCCGAAGAACTGAATTTACATTTCATCGTGTGAACTGCGCTCCGCTCAGTCGCTCCACTCGTGTACCGCTCGTGCTCATCAGAACAGAAGTCCACTCAAACACTGAGCCGACGGGACACATGGGTGCAGTGCAGTATTGTTTCTGTCTGCAATAGCCCTGCTGTGTTATGAGCAACTCTGGTAACGCTGCCCTCTCATTCACTGATCTGCTAACCGCTGTGTCAATTCAAAGTTTTAAATCAAGCTCTCGTGCTACTGCACCAAAATTACCCTGAGTGAGCAAAACTGTGTTTAATTAGCATTATAACTAGCTATCACAGTTATACATATGAATAAAAGCCTACATTAAAATATGTCATTAATTGGTCTCTTCATTAGAAATTAGCCTACTGATTATCACCATTGATGGACATTTTTTTTATAATATTAAAAATATCTGTAAGACGTTATATTCTGCAGTTCTTCCCTGTTGCACCGAATATCTACACTTTTCAAATTATCACATCGAAGTTAGAAATTCAAATATTGTGACAAAATACATTGTAGGGTGCCACAAGTTTCCAAAGCGTGCCGCGACTGAAGGAAGGTTGGGAACCACTGCCTTAGTGGACCGCATGAAACCCACAAAAATAAAATTAAAAAAAATAATGAACAACAACTACAGTTATTCTCTCTATGCTATTTTTCAATGTTTCAAGTGATGCAGGTGTTTTTTTTTCCCTGTAGGTTTTTTTAAATTAATTTTTTTTTTAAATAGGTTTAAAGGGGGCACGACCAAAAAAAGTTTGAGAAGCACTGGTCTAAAGTTAAAGAGTGTTTATTACAGTGACTGAATGACCTAAAGTAGTGTGTTTTTATATTTCTGCAATCTACTTTAGTTTGTGTGATTTGTTACTGACTTTCATATTAATGTTTACACCAGGCTTATTTAAACATAATTATTACATGCTTACAAGGTTGGAAGTTCAACAAATCAGCCAATATACTGTGATTGTAGTCGTTAAATAAAAATCAATTCATGCATCACCTAATTTCATCGTAACATATCGGCCTGGCCTACAGAGAAGAGCATTTATGTTTAATCTATCTAATAGTGTGTTGATCATACTATACAATGATTTATAGCTTGTCTGTTGAATACAGAACAAAGAGCTTTAAAAAAAAAAACAATTGGTGGTAAAAACAAAATAAAATAAAAACGCAATTAGATTTTGCTAAAACATTCAGCCCTAATTTGCACCTCAGTATTGTTGCACATTAACAGGATGCAATAACAACAACATTGTAAATAATTCTATTTTTTTAAATTATTAAATAGACGCTGCCTTATTGGTACACAAAGCCCTCACTATAGCCTATAAACCTACCCAATGAATACATCATTATTAAACACTCGTTTGGCAATTGATTTCCACTTTTATGATGTGATGTGATGAAAAAAGATAGAGACTCTAGTCGACCGCATCATACGCTTCATTCTGCGCCGCTACTAAAGCAGAGAGAAGACGCAGTGAGTGATGAAAGCCACAGCACGAGCCACGCTTGAGTCGTGTCAAATCAACCGGCCTGGACTTTACTGGACAATTATAAATACCTGCAGACATTACTGACAAAACCGATCCTGCATCTCTATACAGCTGAAGAATATACACACGGAAACCTAAAGGCAACCTGAAGAAATAAAACTTGGGTTTAACTTGAAGAAATTGTGACAGAAATTACCATTGCACAGTAGAATCAATGTTTTAATGTAATAATAAATCTAATTCCCTAAAACTTTTTTTAGGGAATATTCACACAATATTTCCTCCATGTTTTAATTTTAACAGTAAAGCCCTGTTGTGCAGCACTTTGCCTGGCATAAAATAAAATAGAATAAAAATAAATAAATTAAAAAAAAGGGGATTTGTTTGATTAGAAGGTAAATTAAATTAATGTTTTATGCACATTAATAAAATAATTCTTTATGAATTCAGTTAATTAGACATGCTTTTGATTAATAAAATTAAACCATGCTGTTTGAGAGATGCAATAAAATAAAAAATAAATCAGAATTTGAGAAATTAGGGGCCCTAAATTAAATTTTTGGTTAACTTAATAAATTTCTGTTAAATTGTATGTTTCATGATTTCAAATTATTAGACATGCTTAATTAATAACATTTAATTTAACCATTTAAATTGAAACAAACAAAAACAAATCTAGAGAAATAAAAAATAAAAAAAATTCCATAGGGTTCTTCTGAAGGCATTACGACGAACAATACAGACGTGTGTCACGATTGATTTACGAAGACACATTCAAACGGACAGAGACCTTCTTCAGCTCAATGGATGATTGACAGGCGAGTGATTCACTGCTGTGTTTAACTACACCACTGAGTTACTCTATAAATGTGATGTGCTCATGTTTCTCTAACTGCCTGCGTGTGTGCGTGCGTTCAGCAGTGATCTGTACTCATTTACACCCGCATGTAGTGCTGAACACTTCTGACTGGATCACACAGAACCTAATACGAGGTGTAACCGGGGTCTCAAAACTACGGTTATCCTCAGAACCACAAAACTAATGATTACCGGTCTGATCTAAATTGACCGTTCAAGCTTATTAAAACCGTCGTTATCAATGCTTAACTTTATGCCAAGACTAAATAAGTGTTAAATAATCTGAGTTATGTATATTATATCTGACAAAGCTTCAGTATGAGTGGAGCGCTGGTGTTCTGTAGTGTTTCTGGCTGAGTTCAGACGCACAGCTCGAGTGTTGGGGTCGTTCTTCAGGGTCACGTTACACAGATAATCAGATAATACTGGTGTTAAGCGGATTAGCAGTGTTCCGATGGCCAGAGGTCAGTCTGTGACATCATATAACACACTCAGCCGGTCAGGAATCATCTCACACCGAACACAGCGTGTTTGAAACCGCAGAAGCGCTTGAGCTCGTGGAGAAGTGAACTCGTGAACCGTGTTTGTGTGATCTTCAGCGCTCTCACCTGACCTCACTCAGCCCGGATCAATCTTTCAGGAGCTCTCCGGATCAGAAACAACGCTCGGTCAGACCTCAAACACCCACAGAGAGTATTTATGACTGCAACACTGCAAATACATAAAACGTTCACTGGAGCAACTGTGAAACCTTGCGGCTCCAAAAACGTGTCCAGTTTGGCATCAACATGCAGCGGTTACCATTAATGTCCAGTATCTGCGTCAAAGTCTCTAGTGACTTCAATTCATGATCTTTAATGTGTCAGAGGGAGTTATTGCCTCAATGTTTTAATGTAATAATAAATCTAATTCCCTAAAACTTTTTTTAGGGAATATTCACACAATATTTCCTCCATGTTTTAATTTTAACAGTAAAGCCCTGTTGTGCAGCACTTTGCCTGGCATAAAATAAAATAGAATAAAAATAAATAAATTAAAAAAAAGGGGATTTGTTTGATTAGAAGGTAAATTAAATTAATGTTTTATGCACATTAATAAAATAATTCTTTATGAATTCAGTTAATTAGACATGCTTTTGATTAATAAAATTAAACCATGCTGTTTGAGAGATGCAATAAAATAAAAAATAAATCAGAATTTGAGAAATTAGGGGCCCTAAATTAAATTTTTGGTTAACTTAATAAATTTCTGTTAAATTGTATGTTTCATGATTTCAAATTATTAGACATGCTTAATTAATAACATTTAATTTAACCATTTAAATTGAAACAAACAAAAACAAATCTAGAGAAATAAAAAATAAAAAAAATTCCATAGGGTTCTTCTGAAGGCATTACGACGAACAATACAGACGTGTGTCACGATTGATTTACGAAGACACATTCAAACGGACAGAGACCTTCTTCAGCTCAATGGATGATTGACAGGCGAGTGATTCACTGCTGTGTTTAACTACACCACTGAGTTACTCTATAAATGTGATGTGCTCATGTTTCTCTAACTGCCTGCGTGTGTGCGTGCGTTCAGCAGTGATCTGTACTCATTTACACCCGCATGTAGTGCTGAACACTTCTGACTGGATCACACAGAACCTAATACGAGGTGTAACCGGGGTCTCAAAACTACGGTTATCCTCAGAACCACAAAACTAATGATTACCGGTCTGATCTAAATTGACCGTTCAAGCTTATTAAAACCGTCGTTATCAATGCTTAACTTTATGCCAAGACTAAATAAGTGTTAAATAATCTGAGTTATGTATATTATATCTGACAAAGCTTCAGTATGAGTGGAGCGCTGGTGTTCTGTAGTGTTTCTGGCTGAGTTCAGACGCACAGCTCGAGTGTTGGGGTCGTTCTTCAGGGTCACGTTACACAGATAATCAGATAATACTGGTGTTAAGCGGATTAGCAGTGTTCCGATGGCCAGAGGTCAGTCTGTGACATCATATAACACACTCAGCCGGTCAGGAATCATCTCACACCGAACACAGCGCGTTTGAAACCGCAGAAGCGCTTGAGCTCGTGGAGAAGTGAACTCGTGAACCGTGTTTGTGTGATCTTCAGCGCTCTCACCTGACCTCACTCAGCCCGGATCAATCTTTCAGGAGCTCTCCGGATCAGAAACAACGCTCGGTCAGACCTCAAACACCCACAGAGAGTATTTATGACTGCAACACTGCAAATACATAAAACGTTCACTGGAGCAACTGTGAAACCTTGCGGCTCCAAAAACGTGTCCAGTTTGGCATCAACATGCAGCGGTTACCATTAATGTCCAGTATCTGCGTCAAAGTCTCTAGTGACTTCAATTCATGATCTTTAATGTGTCAGAGGGAGTTATTGCCTCTGCCTGTCTCTAGCAACCGCATAGCAACACCCTAAGGACCCTAGCAACCGCATAGCAACACCCTAGAATCCATCCATCTATCTAATAGTTATAATCGATCTGTTTTTCTAATAGACTGTATTGCCTTCAAAACACTCAGACTTTAATCCAAAACTATTTTAACCTGAAAACCGTCAAACTTCTAAAACTTTCTGGTCTGGCTTTCTCAAGCCAGCTTCAAAGTTTGTCTCGACAAACTTGATCTAGTTATTTTTAAGGCGCTTCACACAATCGAGACACTGAAGAGCAGCAGGTTAGTTTATTTAGCTCAGAGCGGTAGTTCATTAGGAGCGTGCTTCAGTGTTCATGCAGCGGTCCACACACACACACACACACACACACGCCCTGAAGCTCCCAGCGCCGACACTTCAGTCTGTCACCGCACATGTACTTCATACAGTACAGATCGTCTCAAAGCAGCCTCACAGAAATTCTGTTCTAAAAATGGTAAAGCGCTGTTGCCATGAAGTTATAAAGCAGATGCAGTACAATCAAGTCTGGTGTCCGCTTCATGCTGGATCTTGTTCTGGTCAAGAACTGCACCGGGGAAATATTGCTTATGATTTCTGCTGTTTGAATCCGCACAGAAACTGATGCAACTAAAGCTCAGGAGGACACAGTGCTGATCATCCACACACACACACACATTCAGAAGACGCTGCTCCTTCTAAAACACCTCTAACTAGTTCATCTTTAACTTCTCTAATGAAGTGTGTTACCTCTTGCTATTGAACCGTGTTACTTTAATTAAAAAGTTACAGTTTAACAAATTAAGCAAGCCAAGCATGAGGTATTTGATCCCAGAATGACCTTCGGTTGGGAATTACACTGAAACTCACGACGTTTGATTGCTATTAGTGACGACTACGCAAATGTTGGCATCATAATCACCCGACAGCAGCGGCACACAGATCAGAACGCCCTCTCATATTATCTCTATAATATTATAATACACATATCTGCATTACAGCAGGTTGTGCACTTCTATCATGTTAAATAGTGTGTTCTGGTTTCAATCTGGTCTGCATTCAAACGCTGCTAAACCACAGAACGAAGGATTCACTTTACATTAATGCATTATGAGACTTCCGGGGATCTTCTTCTGGTGCGAGACGTTACCTGCTCGCTCGCGTCAAAGGAAGACAGAGAGAATAAAGCCGTCGCTGGCAGCAGCTCCTGCTCGGAATGAAGAGACCAGAGAAAACACGAGGAGGCCGTCTGTCTGTCTGTCTGTCTGTCTGTCTGTCTGTCTGGCCCGTGACCTGATTACAGGAGCCTGCACCGGTTTACTCTTTCTCCAGCTTTTTAATCGTGTGATGTCATCAAACACAGCTCCTCCTGAACCCATACAACAATCAACACGTCTCAATAACCGTGATCAGATTCACACGCTACTGTCAGACTCCACACACTACAGCAGAGATCAAATATACACTCACTCTGAGGATTTTCACATGCGAGCGTAATAGTGCAGTGATGAAGATGGAAATAGATAACTACTATTGGTTAACATGCAGTGCAACGGAGCGCTCTTTAAAAGGGAATCTCGACTGTAGTTCAGCTAGCGTTAGTTATGAGCAGTCTGTGTGTAAGCGGAGTTGAGGAGCGCTGCGAGACGTGAGGAGAGCATCATCATCATCATCATCATCCTCCATCTGCCTCACAGACAAACACAGCTGCAGCACTTCCTCCAAAACACTTCCTGCGCAACAGGACCAGTGCCACACAGGAAAGCAGCTTTCCCCCTCCGCGTCTTACTATTCCTGAGCGACACTGCCAGCGACGGCGTTCAGAAGTGCTTCGGTCGTCAGGGATGACGCGGAATGAAAGACGGAAGCACCGTGAGATCACAGTCCTGAGGTCAAAGGGCAGATGTTAACATCAGATGCTGCTAATGGTCAGTGACCTTTGACCTGGATTTCAAAGGTGAAGATGAGCTACTGTAAATAACACGCACACGATCATGAGACATTACACTGAACACCACATGACAAATAAACCAACGCCGAGCGATGGTTTACATTTTTAAGTCAAGTCACTCATTTCTATAGCACTTTATACAATACAGACAGTTTCGGAGCAGGTTTACAAAAATAAACAGGAAAACGATACAAACAGATATCAATTCTGCGGTTTTTAAATTCAAGATAGCACCATTCTGGCTACATTTGTGGCAAAATACAAGTAAAAAAAATTGAAATTAAATAAACTAATCTGGTCTCACTTGATTAAAAATCTTCTTTACTTCTGCTCTGAGTGCATTACTGCAAGACAGCTGAAGCTTATCGGTGATGCATAGGAAAAAGATGGATATCAATTACAGAACTTGAGAAAATAAGAACTGTAAGCCGGGGAAATGAGCAACACTGCAGACTTTGAGCAGAGTAAACCGAGCGCAGCAGCAGTGAAGTCTACTGTGAGCTCTCCGTCAAACCCACGAAACAGCAAACTCTCTGCCATCAGCACAGAAATAACCCGAGCCTGACATGAGATAACGTGAATTACTGAGCTGCTCGATGACAGCCCGAGACTTACAGAAGAGAGCACGAGAAACCTTCAGAAGACACACACACACATCCAGCGGAGCGCTTCTTTATGTACATTAATAATGCTCTTAAAGTTAAGAACATTTGTCCAAAGTGACCTGTAATAAAGTTCTCAAAGCACAAAAACATCATTCCCGGAGTGTTTTTTCAGAAATGCAACATTCTCTTTATGTTTGGGAAATTATGAAACAGAGTTGCATTAACATTCACATAACCAACAAAAAATGTTTTTAAAACCTGGATGCGTTGAACTTGAGGAGCATTTACACTTCCAACTACTGCTTCTTTGTGGTTTTGCACGGTTTTAAATGCAGGCAGCAACGCAGCAAATGCTTTAGCAATATTTGGTAATGAATGTAAAAATATTTACCATGCCAATAAAGCAATGCATTTAGAAAATAGATCATGGATTTACATTTCATGGCCAAACCCATCAGACTGAGTCTAATGCATATGAGAGTGAAGCGTGTGGTTTTACACACACACACACACACACACACACTCCTGCTGCTCAGCCAGATCTCACTACAGTCTGATTATGCAATGGCACGGCCGGCTGCTTCTTCCCTGCCTCCTCTGTCTTCAAATGATCCACGCTGTGAGTTTCAATCAGAGAGTCACAGGAGCACCTGGTCTCACGCAGGCAGGAGGGAAGCGTCACATGTGAGCCACAAATATGAACTTCACAACCTCAAGAACAGCGAGATTACATTACAATAATACAAAACTGCTCCCATTGCGCTCAACATCGGTCTATATCAACGAGAGAGAGAACGCCGGACAGGAGCGCGGTCTGTGATGCAGTGTTTGCGGTGGCAGACTGCAGCATATATTCTGATGAGCAGAGAAAAAGCAATGCATTTAGAAAATAGATCATGGATTTACATTTCATGGCCAAACCCATCAGACTGAGTCTAATGCATATGAGAGTGAAGCGTGTGGTTTTACACACACACACACACACACACACACTCCTGCTGCTCAGCCAGATCTCACTACAGTCTGATTATGCAATGGCACGGCCGGCTGCTTCTTCCCTGCCTCCTCTGTCTTCAAATGATCCACGCTGTGAGTTTCAATCAGAGAGTCACAGGAGCACCTGGTCTCACGCAGGCAGGAGGGAAGCGTCACATGTGAGCCACAAATATGAACTTCACAACCTCAAGAACAGCGAGATTACATTACAATAAAACAACACTGCTCCCATTGCGCTCAACATCGGTCTATATCAACGAGAGAGAGAACGCCGGACAGGAGCGCGGTCTGTGATGCAGTGTTTGCTGTGGCAGACTGCAGCATATATTCTGATGAGCAGAGAAACAGCTGCTCTTATGAACTCTAATTTGTCACAAACTCAAAACACATTCATTTCCTCTGAGCACTGAAGATCCAGTGAGAGGTTATTCTAATACTCAAGCTCTTCAAAAACTGAAACGCGATTTGCTTTCAATAAACTCCAGTTTCACTCTCTCACACTCACACACACACACACACACACACACACACACACACAGTCTGATCATAACAGAATCTAATGTAATAAAGCAGTGATGCAGTACATGAAATCATTTTAATCTAAACCCTTCTACAATTATATCGTTCAGGATCCATGACAATGCTTTTTTACAGGAGGATAATCAAAGGAAGAGGTTTTATACAGCAGGTCTCTACAGTATGAGCTGAACACAGCATGCAGTAATGAGTGTGTTCATCATGCTGATCGACCAGAAACAACATGGAGCCAAAAGACTCGATTTACTTTCCTTTCTAAGCTCTAAACCAGCAAGCAGGTTTGCTCATGGAGTCGGTCTATATTCACCACTGCATTTGATTGCCTGTTTTTTTTTTATTACTGTGCAATTTTCCATTGCATCGCCTTCATGCTCGTGTGTGTGTGTGTGTGAGTGAGAGAGAGAGAGTGTGTGTGTGTGTGTGTGTGAGAGAGAGAGAGAGAGAGAGAGTGTGTGTGAGAGTGTGTGTGTGAGAGAGAGAGAGAGAGAGAGAGTGTGTGTGAGAGTGTGTGTGTGAGAGAGAGAGAGAGAGAGAGAGTGTGTGTGAGAGTGTGTGTGTGAGAGAGAGAGAGAGAGAGAGAGTGTGTGTGAGAGTGTGTGTGTGAGAGAGAGAGAGAGAGAGAGAGTGTGTGTGAGAGTGTGTGTGTGAGAGAGAGAGAGAGAGAGAGAGTGTGTGTGAGAGTGTGTGTGTGAGAGAGAGAGAGAGAGAGAGAGTGTGTGTGAGAGTGTGTGTGTGAGAGAGAGAGAGAGAGAGAGAGTGTGTGTGAGAGTGTGTGTGTGAGAGAGAGAGAGAGAGAGAGAGTGTGTGTGAGAGTGTGTGTGTGAGAGAGAGAGAGAGAGAGAGAGTGTGTGTGAGAGTGTGTGTGTGAGAGAGAGAGAGAGAGAGAGAGTGTGTGTGAGAGTGTGTGTGTGAGAGAGAGAGAGAGAGAGAGAGAGAGAGTGTGTGTGTGTGTGTGTGTGAGAGTGAGTGTGTGTGTGTGTGTGAGAGAGAGAGTGAGAGTGTGTGTGAGTGTGTGTACTCTCTCTGCTCTGGAAGCTCCAGTCATCACAAACACAGTAAAAGCAGTGGATCACCGCGAGGCACATGTGATGATGTGATTCTTCTGAGGCTCAATCACATCTGATCACTGATATCTGATCGATATGAATCTGCTTTCAGGAGACACGAAGCTGTACACACACTGTCTGAGTATATGCTGGAGAAATCATGCATTCAGCGGCTGTACGGGGCATAACTCCTGACACACCTGACCTCCAGCGCTTTCGCTTTCCAGCCGCGAGCCCGGGGACTCCGCCACAGCCTTACCTTCGAGACACATGATGAAGATGACCAGCAGACCGGCGCATCTTCGTCTTCCGGTGTCGGTGTCGGTCCCCGGTGACCCGTCCATGTCTTCCGCGGGACGCGCAGGTCGAACGCGTTCTCAAAGAGCGAGGATTAGCGAGCGGAGCTGAAGCGTCGCGGGGGGAGCTCGGTGGCGGTAGAGTCGCCGGTGCGGTGCGGGGGGAGCTGGACTCCGGTAAGAGTGTCGGCGCAGCGCAGCTCAGCGGATCGTCTGTAGTCCGTCGGGAGCTGCGGGTCACTTTACGCGGTCCCGCGCTCGCCCGCTTCTCTCTCTCTCTCCGGTGCTTCCGGTTTCAGCGCTCCGCGCACTCCGGGAAACGCGTCCAATGCTGCATCCCGCTGGCAGAGCCGCGAAACACCGAGACACTTCACCGGAACCCAGCGAAGAATGAACGCCCGGTGTTAGAAGCAGTGACGTGTAGAACTAGTCTCTCCGCAAACCGGCGAGTAATATCTGCTCTGCCTCGTGACTTCTGCTGCTCGACTTCACGGAGTACAGATCATCAGCAAATTAATATCAACCACAGAAGAGGTGCAGATTTCGCAATTCAAAAAAAAAATTTAAAATAAAGGTAACACCTTACAATAAGGTTCCATTAGTTAATGTGTTACTAACATGAGCAATACATGTATTACTGTACCGTCGGGTGCCAGCGCAGGCTTTGCTCCAAGAGTGGTCTTTAATTGGTGATTAATTATCAAACCACAGATTTTATAATACCGGCTCTGCTTCTCTCCATTCCAGTCTGTCCCTGAACAGATTATAATAGCACTCCGTTCATTGTTGAATGTTAGCCTGCAAAATACATGCTGCTGAAATAATAAACACGTGACCCTGGAGCACTAAACCAGTCTTAAGTGTCCATTTTTCAAAACTGAGATTTATATGAAAGCTGAATAAATAATCTTTCCATTGATGTATGGTTTGTTAGGATCGGACAATATCTGAAAATCTGGAATCTGAGGGTGCAAAAAAATGTAAATATTGAGAAAATCATCTTTAAAGTTGTTCAAATGAAGTTCTTAGCAATGCATATTACTAATCAAACATTAAGTTTTGATATATTTATGGTAGGACATTTACTAAATATCTTCATGGAACATGATCTTTACTTAATATCCTAATGATTTTTGGCATAAAAGAGAAATGTATAATTGTGACCCATACAGTGAACCAGAAGCTTTCTGTGAAATGTGATGAACTCATGAACCTGTTGCTTGACCTCTTCATATTTAAGAAGAGAACTATAGTTTCCAAAGTCAGCCGTGGCTTGTTATGAGCGTGTAGAGTTTAGTAGAGACGCTATGACATGTTCCTGCTAATATCAGAGACTACTACATTATCTCATCAGAACAGATTTGAGGGGAAAAAAAGTCACAATTTCTTACAAACACAGCTTTTGTCTTCTCCAGATGTTAACTGATGGACGAGTGCTGTGGATTATTGTGATGTTTTTATCAGCTCTCATTCTGACGGCACCCATTCACTGCAGAGCATCCATTGCTGAGACACTGATGCAGTGCTACATTTCTCCAAACCTGATGACGACACAAACTCATCCTGATCTCTGATGACCTGAGGATGAGGATATTTACATTTCTGGGTGAATATTCATTGCAGTAGCAGCTGCCATCATGACCAGCCACAGACTTTCATTTTACAATGACACATCTTTAAATAAAGCAACGATCTTGGACAGGGGTGTAAAAATTGTCACAATTTATTAACATGATTTTCTCAACACATCTGGGCAGAAATAAATGGCATTGATGGTAACAGAGTTTACTGCAGGTAAAATCCACACTGACGACCTCCTCAAGAGCTCTCAGTGTTTCTTTTCCTACATTTACAACCTGAGAGGATCACCCATCATA
>NW_015505488.1:120044-126465 GCF_001515645.1 Sinocyclocheilus grahami
CAATATACTGCACAACACACACACACACAAAATACTGCACAACACACACACAAAATACTGCACAACACACACACAAAATACTGCACAACACACACACAAAATACTGCACAACACACACACAAAATACTGCACAACACACACACAAAATACTGCACAACACACACACAAAATACTGCACAACACACACACAAAATACTGCACAACACACACACAAAATACTGCACAACACACACACACACAAAATAATGCACAACACACACGCGCGCACACAATATACTGCACAACACACACACACACACACACACACACACACACTTAATATAATGCACAACACACACTCACTCACTCACACACTCAATATACTGAACACACACACAATATACTGAACACACACACAATATTCTGAACACACACACACTCAAGATACTGCACAACACACACACACACACACACACACACTCAATGTACTGCACAACACACACACACACTTAATATAATGCACAACACACACATACACTCAATATACTGAACACACACAATATACTGCACAACACATACACACACAATATACTGCACAACACACAAAATATACTGCAGAACATACACACACACACACACTCCATGCACTGCACAACACACACACATACACACACACACACACACACACTCCATGCACTGCACAACACACACACATCAGCTCTGCTGGATCCAGTGTGTTCATCATGTACAGGATCATGTGAGCGCCATCACTGCTTTAAAGGAACAGTCCACCCAAAAATCAACCAGACAGTTTGGTTCCCATTGACTTTCTGAAATGACAGCGGAAGTCAACGGGAACCAAAACAGTTCGGTTCCCAGCATTCTTCAAAATATCTTTTTTTATGTTCCACTGAAGAAGGAAAGTCATACAGGTTTGTAATGAGTAAATAACGCCCGGATGATCATGTTTGGGTGAACGAACCCTTTAACACGACACACCAGCTCACGCCACTAAAATCACCTCATCACTGTACGTGCCGACGGCCGACGAGGTCTTCTCCTGACATCTTGCCCTCTACAGCCCTGAGTGTCAGCGGAGACCACGTCAACTAGATGCGCCCCGGAGACAGATCCCCTGCGAAGACCTCATCACCTCGATGGCCACGGGAACCAGACGAGTCCTCTGCTCAATCTGACCTGTGCTGCAGCCTGGAATTAAACCATGCCATGCTGGTTTCATCTGGCCAGAGGAGAACTGGCCCCCGACTGAGCCTGCTTTCTCCAAAGGTTTTTTCTCCATTTCTGTCAGCGATGGCGTTTTGGTTCCTTTGGCTTGCTTAGTTATGGACGCTTGACTTAATGCACAGACACGACTGGAAGAGAGCTGAACTGGATGATGCATCACTGAATCACCAATGAACTGACTTCAGCTGAAAAATGACTCTTGCATTATTGACAAACTATTTTCCTGTTTGACTCTGTAAAGCTGCTTTGACACAACCAGTATTGCATAAAGCGCTATACAAATAAAAGTGACCTGACTATAAAAAAACACGTCATCAACTGATATTAGAACAAAGTCATGCAAAAAAACAAGACTACTCAAATACACATTATTAAACGGTTTCATCATTTATTAAATAACATTCAAAGCACGTGATCTCAATATAGAAACAGATCATCATTATTAAACATACACTGATACAGAACGATGAGAAACTTCAGAAATAAACCTTTATTGAGAATGTCAACAAACGTCACAATGCAGTGGAGTAATATGTTCATATATATATTCATTGGTAGATCTACTCGCTATGATAGTGAACACAAACGCTCGGATTAAAACAAAGATAAACCATCAATAAATATGCAGCAATCCACGACACACGGCATAAACACGTCGGTTATTAAGAGCAACATTTGTTCGTTTTGTACTGCAGCATCATCATCATCATCATCATGTGTGTGTGTTTGGAATGAAGCAAACGATCATCATTAGTGAAAATGGGGAATAAATGAGGCCTGCAGCACAAGCATCATGTGACACATGCACTGAACTGACAGCACATTCAGTGATATAATAACGTCAGCTGCTGGGACGCGTCTTTAAGGCTTTTCATGGAGCGTGATTGTTTTAAACGTCTCTGCGTTTGGCCTTCAACACATTCAACAAGCTCAATTAAACCGTTTACTGCAGCAGAATCATTTAGAAAAACACTGTTCCCTCCATCAGATGTTCTCTCGGACCGAGTCAACGAATGTCTGAAATGTTCTGTCTCTGAATACTGACAGCTGAAGATTGTTCCCTTCGTAGGTGAAATATGAGCATGTGGATTGCATCAGGAGCGTCTGTCTCTCCACTGCTGCTAAACACACACGAGAGCAAAGAGACGAAACTTTATTAAACGGTTTCATCATTTATTAAATAACATTCAAAGCACGTGATCTCAATATAGAAACAGATCATCATTATTAAACATACACTGATACAGAACGATGAGAAACTTCAGAAATAAACCTTTATTGAGAATGTCAACAAACGTCACAATGCAGTGGAGTAATATGTTCATATATATATTCATTGGTAGATCTACTCGCTATGATAGTGAACACAAACGCTCGGATTAAAACAAAGATAAACCATCAATAAATATGCAGCAATCCACGACACACGGCATAAACACGTCGGTTATTAAGAGCAACATTTGTTCGTTTTGTACTGCAGCATCATCATCATCATCATGTGTGTGTGTGTTTGGAATGAAGCAAACGATCATTCACATCATTAGTGAAAATGGGGAATAAATGAGGCCTGCAGCACAAGCATCATGTGACACATGCACTGAACTGACAGCACATTCAGTGATATAATAACGTCAGCTGCTGGGACGCGTCTTTAAGGCTTTTCATGGAGCGTGATTGTTTTAAACGTCTCTGCGTTTGGCCTTCAACACATTCAACAAGCTCAATTAAACCGTTTACTGCAGCAGAATCATTTAGAAAAACACTGTTCCCTCCATCAGATGTTCTCTCGGACCGAGTCAACGAATGTCTGAAATGTTCTGTCTCTGAATACTGACAGCTGAAGATTGTTCCCTTCGCAGGTGAAATATGAGCATGTGGATTGGATCAGGAGCGTCTGTCTCTCCACTGCTGCTAAACACACACGAGAGCAAAGAGACGAAACTTACAGAAGCCCGTTTCCACCACACAATAAAACAAGAAGAAAAAAAAAAGGTACTTGCGACTTTTTATCTCACAATTCAGAGTTTATTTCGCAATTCTAAGTTTGTTCGCAATTCTGAGTTTATATTTTGCAACTCTTGAGTTTATATCTCACATAGAGTCAGGATTGTGAGATAAAAAGTCACAATTACCTTTTTTATTTTTTTTATTCCATGGCGGAAACAAGCTTCCATAGATATTTGATATATAATTCCCAGAACCCGAGTATATCCACTGCTGACTAATGCGTCAAACCCACTGCAAGCGTTAATGGTGAACACTGTAAAGGTGACTTTGACACTGGAGCACGAGAGACTGTGCAGTTAAACACGTCACCTAAAGAGAGAAAGCGCCTGTGACGTTTGTCTTGTGTTGTTCGGTTTTGGATGCATCACATACGTCCTCAAGCAACATGAAATCATCATTTATCATATATTACACAAAAAAAGTATCTGTGAAACAGCAATGATTGCTCGCCAGCAGAAGCTGCTCAAACCCACAGATGGCAAAAAGAGCAAAAACCATCAAATCTGCAGAATGAACAGAGTTTAGTCTGAAAGTACGGACATCATCAGCGAGGTCACGATGAGGGAAACGGCGACAGATGAAAGTATCGACATCGATTATCAGCAGATCAGAGATGAGAGATAGAGGAACAGATGAAGAGCCCAAAGACGATGTCACGTCAACCGAAGAAAGAAAAGAAGAAGCAGGACTGAGGAGAGACACGTCCATCTGATGACTAAAGGACACCCACAACGGCACAGGATGGACGTCCAGAGGAAACAAACAAACACGGCCCTTCCTGTGTGAGGAGGAAGAAGATGAAGGAAACTCTTGATGGCTTTATGCCTGATGAAGAGAGAGAGAGAGAGAGAGAGAGAGACAGCACACCATTAAGAGCTTAAATCAAACACGAGTGGCCTGTCCGTCTCTCTGTCTGTTTGTCTGTCTGTCTTTCCATCCGTCTCTCTGTCTGTCCATTTATCTGTCTGTCTGTCCGTTTAATCTGTCTGTCGGTCCATTCATCTCTCTGTTTATCTGTCTGTCTGTCTGTCCGTCCGTCTCTTTGTCTCTCTATCTGTCTGTCCTTCTCTCTGTCTGTCCGTCCGTCTCTTTGTCTCTCGGTCCTTCTCTCTGTCTGTCTGTCTGTCCGTCTCTTTGTCTATCTGTCCGTCTCTCTGTCTATCCTTCTCTCTGTCTGTCTGTACACGTCGGTTATTAAGAGCAACATTTGTTCGTTTTGTACTGCAGCATCATCATCATCATCATGTGTGTGTGTGTTTGGAATGAAGCAAACGATCATTCACATCATTAGTGAAAATGGGGAATAAATGAGGCCTGCAGCACAAGCATCATGTGACACATGCACTGAACTGACAGCACATTCAGTGATATAATAACGTCAGCTGCTGGGACGCGTCTTTAAGGCTTTTCATGGAGCGTGATTGTTTTAAACGTCTCTGCGTTTGGCCTTCAACACATTCAACAAGCTCAATTAAACCGTTTACTGCAGCAGAATCATTTAGAAAAACACTGTTCCCTCCATCAGATGTTCTCTCGGACCGAGTCAACGAATGTCTGAAATGTTCTGTCTCTGAATACTGACAGCTGAAGATTGTTCCCTTCGCAGGTGAAATATGAGCATGTGGATTGGATCAGGAGCGTCTGTCTCTCCACTGCTGCTAAACACACACGAGAGCAAAGAGACGAAACTTACAGAAGCCCGTTTCCACCACACAATAAAACAAGAAGAAAAAAAAAAGGTACTTGCGACTTTTTATCTCACAATTCAGAGTTTATTTCGCAATTCTAAGTTTGTTCGCAATTCTGAGTTTATATTTTGCAACTCTTGAGTTTATATCTCACATAGAGTCAGGATTGTGAGATAAAAAGTCACAATTACCTTTTTTATTTTTTTTATTCCATGGCGGAAACAAGCTTCCATAGATATTTGATATATAATTCCCAGAACCCGAGTATATCCACTGCTGACTAATGCGTCAAACCCACTGCAAGCGTTAATGGTGAACACTGTAAAGGTGACTTTGACACTGGAGCACGAGAGACTGTGCAGTTAAACACGTCACCTAAAGAGAGAAAGCGCCTGTGACGTTTGTCTTGTGTTGTTCGGTTTTGGATGCATCACATACGTCCTCAAGCAACATGAAATCATCATTTATCATATATTACACAAAAAAAGTATCTGTGAAACAGCAATGATTGCTCGCCAGCAGAAGCTGCTCAAACCCACAGATGGCAAAAAGAGCAAAAACCATCAAATCTGCAGAATGAACAGAGTTTAGTCTGAAAGTACGGACATCATCAGCGAGGTCACGATGAGGGAAACGGCGACAGATGAAAGTATCGACATCGATTATCAGCAGATCAGAGATGAGAGATAGAGGAACAGATGAAGAGCCCAAAGACGATGTCACGTCAACCGAAGAAAGAAAAGAAGAAGCAGGACTGAGGAGAGACACGTCCATCTGATGACTAAAGGACACCCACAACGGCACAGGATGGACGTCCAGAGGAAACAAACAAACACGGCCCTTCCTGTGTGAGGAGGAAGAAGATGAAGGAAACTCTTGATGGCTTTATGCCTGATGAAGAGAGAGAGAGAGAGAGAGAGAGAGAGACAGCACACCATTAAGAGCTTAAATCAAACACGAGTGGCCTGTCCGTCTCTCTGTCTGTTTGTCTGTCTGTCTTTCCATCCGTCTCTCTGTCTGTCCATTTATCTGTCTGTCTGTCCGTTTAATCTGTCTGTCGGTCCATTCATCTCTCTGTTTATCTGTCTGTCTGTCTGTCCGTCCGTCTCTTTGTCTATCTGTCTGTCTGTCCGTCTCTCTGTCTATCTGTCCGTCTCTCTGTCTGTCCTTCTCTCTGTCTGTCCGTCTCTTTGTCTATCTGTCCGTCTCTCTGTCTATCATTCTCTCTGTCCGTCTGTCCGTCTCTTTGTCTATCTGTCCGTCTCTCTGTCCGTACATCTATCTCTGTCTGTCTGTCTGTCTGTCCGTCTCTTTGTCTATCTGTCTGTCTGTCCGTCTCTTTGTCTATCTGTCCGTCTCTCTGTCTGTCCTTCTCTCTGTCTGTCTATCTGTCCGTCTCTCTGTCTGTCCTTCTCTCTGTCTGTCCGTCTCTTTGTCTATCTGTCCGTCTCTCTGTCTATCCTTCTCTCTGTCTGTCTGTCCGTCTCTTTGTCTATCTGTCC
>NW_015505488.1:128975-132434 GCF_001515645.1 Sinocyclocheilus grahami
TTAGACAGCCAGCAGATGGGAAATGGATGGTAAAGTTAATTGTTTGTGTTTTGTTCAGTTTGGCTCTGTTCTAATGGGCAGGATCACCATACAGGAAAACCACATAACATAAGTAAACAAACCCAAAGATAAGGAATTCATTGTTTATGAAAATGTGTGCTATCAGTAAACTCACTTCAACATTATGGATATTATTGCACAATTTAAGAATTACCTTCCATTTGCATGTATATTTGACCTTATAGGTGGTAATCCACAAGTATCATGGAATTTCCTGTATGCAATAATCTATATCTGGTTGATATTAGTGTTACCTCATATGTATTCCTATGTAAAATTGAGTTATATCTATCTATCTATCTGTCCGTCTTTCTATCTATCTGTCTGTTTGTCTGTCTGTCTGTCTGTCCGTCTGTCTGTCTATCTGTCTGTCCGTCTCTCTGCCTGTCTGTTTATCTGTCTGTCTGTCTATCCGTCTCTCTGCCTGTCTGTTTATCTGTCTGTCTGTCTATCTGTCTGTCCGTTTATCTGTCTGTCTGTCTACCTGTCTGTCCGTCTCTCTGCCTGTCTGTTTATCTGTCTGTCTGTTTATCTGTCTGTCCGTCTATCTGTCTGTCCGTCTATCTGTCTGTCCGTCTCTCTGCCCGTCTGTTTATCTGTTTGTCCGTCTCTCTGCCTGTCTGTTTATCTGTCTGTCTGTCCGTCTCTCTGCCCGTCTGTTTATCTGTCTGTCTGTCTATCTGTCTGTCCGTCTCTCTGCCTGTCTGTCTGTTGCTCTCACACGCCTGCAAACACACGTCTACTATATTTAGCTAATAGGCCAAACGCTGATAAACAGAAAACGAAAAATATTTTACAATTATTTATTTATAATTTATTCATAATTTACTTAAGTTAATTAATTGTTGCTTTATAAAGTGAAATGTTTAACAAGGCTTTTGTCATGCTACTAAGGCACAATAAAGAGACAGTGAAAACAGAGAGAGCAGCAGCTCCTGTCTGTCACTGAGGTCATGACACAGGAAGTAGAACAGGAAACAAACGCTGGGCTAGACTTCATTTCAAGCGCAGTGATTTATCCTCTACATGAACAGTGTAATATCAGCGTGTGCGTTTGCAGGGGTGAGATCACAAATCCCTGCCTGTTTCGGGTCTAATATATCAAAATATAATGACGTGTGTCAAAAGTTTGCAATTAAGATTTTCAGATTTTCTTTTATTTTTGAAAGATAAAAGAAATATTATTTCAACATTGATAATAATTTCTGATTATCATCAATGTTGAAAACAGTTGTGCTGCATGATATTTTTGTGGAAACCGTGATACACTACCATTCAAAAGTTAGTAAGATTTTTTTAGAACAATACTTGATAATTTTATTCATCAAGGCTGCATTAAATTGATCAAAAGTGACAGTAAAGACATTTATAATGTTACAAAAGATTAATATTGCAAATAAATGCAGCCTTGCTGAGCAGAAGAGACTTGACTACTGACTAGTTGTGTAACTGCATGCGTTGTATATTTATAAATATGCCTGATGCTCATTAGACTGGATGTCTCTGATCTAACAGATGCTCATCCAGCGCTCCAGTGTGTCTCAGTGATGAATCAAGCAGGAGCCACTAGGGGGCCTCAGTGAAACAGCTCATGTGGCTAAACCAGTTCAAATAACTATATGTCACTGCTGAATGTGCAATACATGGAAGTAATCCCTCAAAAACAAAAACTTTATAATTTCTGGCCGTCTTGAGATGGACTGAGATTCCACTGAAACAGAAAGACTAATGACAGTGCTGTGGAAACAGCAGATCCGTGTGAGATCCTCATCTCACGAAGCCTCAGAACAGAAACAATCTGAACGCAAAGACGAGAATATGCAAGTGTGATTTATTCTGGGTATGACGGTCGTCTTCACATCCACAGTCTTACACGCACTGCCTGAGAAATCACAGAAACACACACTAAATCACATAAAACACACACTACCATACACACATGCTACGACACACTGCTTAGAGAGCTTTTACCTAATGATCCTTCAAACAAGAGAAGCAGCACTGACTAGTTTTGTGTTTCTGTCTCACTGCACCGACAGATTCTTTCACACGCTTTAACTTGTATTAAACACACAATCACTGAAAGCCAGTCCAGGCGAGTCTGCGCTCGTTTTTGGGTGCAATATTCCTTTAAGACTCTTTGTAAAGCGCGAGATGTGTTATGATGATGATTATTTCCAGCACAGCTGGTGTTAATGATGGCACACATGATGCAGGATATGACATCACACTGAACATCCTGAACACAGCAGACCATCAGCGACACTGGACCAGACTGGATTCATTAGTAGTTATTATTTATTAGTTTTAGTTCATGCCGACTCAAATAAAAAAATCACTGCATTACAGTAATGAGAATCACCAAGAAAACATTACAAAAACATTTTTACAGCGTCGAGAATGACAATAAATACAACTAGATAAAAAAGTTTGTCAAGACTTTAGGTTGGCGTGAGAAAGCCTGAAGTTTAAAGCAGTTGTAAAAGACTAAAGTTCGAAAATTTTGATAGATTAGATAGATGTTGATAACATGTTTCTAGCATGTTTTTAGCATGATTAACATGATTTAGCATGATTAGCCTGTTACTAGCATAATTAACAAGGGACTAGCATGTTGCTAGCATGATTAGCATTTTACTAGCATGTTGATAACATTATTAGCAAAGTTAACTAGCATGTTGTTAGCATGAATAGCACGTTACTAGCATGTTGCCAACATTAACGAGTTACTACCATTTCACTAGCATGTTTATAGCATGATTAGCAAGTAACTAGCATGTTGCTAACATGATTAGCACGTTACTACCATTTCACTAGCATGTTTATAGCATGATTAGCAAGTAACTAGCATGTTGCTAACATGATTAGCACGTTACTACCATTTCACTAGCATGTTTATAGCATGATTAGCATGCTACTAACATGTCGCTAGCATGATTACCAAGAGACTAGCATGTTTAGCAAGTTACTAGCATGTTTATAGCATGATTAGCAAGTAACTAGCATGTTGCTAACATGATTAGCACGTTACTACCATTTCACTAGCATGTTTATAGCATGATTAGCATGCTTCTAGCATGTTGCGTTCAGAGATTTTATCTAATAATAATAATAATAATAATAATAAGCTTAAGTAGCAGATCAGTAGGTTTTTTCTCAAGCCAACCTAAATATACAAATATAAAAAATAATCTAATAATTATTTTTAATAATATATAAAAAATGTTTAAGAATGTAATGAAATAAATATAAATAGAGGTAATAAAAACAGGCTTAATTTTATGCTAAATATAATTTCTTGATTTTGGGGCGAGACCTGGACGGCGCTGCAGGAGTGTGTGTGTTCAGAGATGCTCTCACACACACACACACACACACTCACACACACACACACACACA
>NW_015505488.1:132754-133919 GCF_001515645.1 Sinocyclocheilus grahami
ACGCGTATACACACACACACACCCACACACACACACACACACACACACTCACACTCACACAAGCATGTTACATCAGCACAATCATGCCAGGACACACAATCAGCTCTTGGTGTTCTTGTGCTGTGTGGATGTGTACTCACCCCGCTCCACTCTACAGCCATACTCACTTCATCGCCGGCCTCAGAGCCGCTCTCGTACTTCACGCTGGACACACCGTCTCTGCTGCGCCGGCCGTCCTCCTTCAGGAGCTCCACCACACGCGTCTGATGGACCGGATCCAGACCCTGACGAACACAGACCCACAGCTCACCACAGCTCACCTCGTTAACCAAAAGCACGCTTTATTTCCATGACTGAAGCCGAGACAGTGACACGGCGACTCCATCAACATGCAGTACTGATGATGAGAAATGTAGGTTAAAAAATAAAAACTCTTTAAAAGATTAAATAAGATCAAATCTAGACCTCCATGAGTTGTCACGCTTGGGTTGCCAGACGAGCTTAAATCCCCCAATCAGAGCGTCTCTCTGAAAAGGACAAATTTTCTGCCCAACCTGGCACCTGATGATCTGAACCTCTGTGCCACAGTACAAAGCCTTTTGGTTGTCATTTTAATAGAAAGGCATGAATGCAATGTGGAATTACTGGAATTATTATTAGGAATATCACTTTTCATAATGTAGAGAGTGTGTTTGTATTTCTGATAACATAATAAATCAGGAAACTAGATGAGCATGTGTGTGTGTCGACTTTCTCTTGATTTGTGCTTGCAGGCGAAACAGCTATAATTCTGATCAATAATCACGATTATAACTGTGATTATCATTTCAACCATTATACAGCCTGACTAAAGTATAATGGTTATGACAGGACAGGTGACTAAATATGATAGCAACTAGAAAGGACATTTGACTCCAAATGAACACTAGAACACACGCAGCAGGGCATGATGGGATTGATGAGCTGTGCGCTCTATTACACGAGCGTCAGCACTAATGAACATCTTCAGAATGACTCACGGAGTTGCTCTAGGATCCACAGAGGAGCAGGAAGGAAAGAGGAGAGAGAAAGCACGTGAAACACAGTCCTTCACACACACACACACACACACACACACACACACACACACACACACACACACACACACACACACACACACACACAC
>NW_015505488.1:136210-147751 GCF_001515645.1 Sinocyclocheilus grahami
ATATATATATATATAGGCTATATATATTTAAATTATTTTAGAATAGTATTTAGATACCATATTGCATGTCACACTGCTTTGAGTCAATCTGTATTGTATAAAGTGTTATATAAATACATTTGATTTGACAAGTAAACTTGAAATAATTTATTTCATGATAATGTCCTGCTGTAGTTTTTTTTTCTGTTATTGGGATGAATCTGATATAATCTAAAAACTGATGGATGTGACAGTAACAAGACTGAATAAATATACGTGACTTACAGCAGGATGGTCTTTGCCCAGTGTTTTCTCTCTGATGGAGAGAGCGTCGTTCAGCAGGTGAGCCGCCTCTTTATATTTATTCTGATCCCTGAGACACACAGACGGTGAAGTCAGCACATGGCGATGATGTGATGTGTCATGTGATGAAGATCGCTCTCTCACCTGTACACGAGTGCCAGGATGTTGAGCATGGTGGCCACGTCGGGGTGGTCGTGTCCCGAGGTTTTCTCCAGATCCTCCAGAGCTTGTTTGCAGAGCGGCACAGCCACCTCGTAGCGGCCCTGAGACGCGTACTGGATCACCAGGTTATGCAGCGTCCGCAGCCGCGCCGGGATCTCGTACCCGCCCTGCTGAGCCGCCGCCACCGCCGCACTGTTGTGCTGGTGCTGCACTGCAGAGGTCAGAGGTCAAAGGTCAGAGCAGGGTTAATGACATACGCACACATGAGAGAAGAAGCAGTAATGTTCACTTACTTCCTTGAGTGTGTTCCTCCTCATCGTTAGGAAAGAGATCGTCCAGAGAGTCCTTGGGCGGCTCACCGTCCTTCTCCTCCTGGACAGACAGACAGACAGAGAGACAGACAGAGAGACAGACAGTCAGACAATTAGAAAGACAGACAGAGAGAGAGAGAGAGAGAGAGACACAGTCAGACAGTCAGAGACAGACAGACAGACAGATGGACAGAACAGACAGACAGAGAGACAGACGGACAGAGAAACAGACAATTAGAAAGACAGACAGAGAGAGAGACACAGTCAGACAGTCAGAGAGACAGACAGACAGACAGACAGACGGACAGAGAGACAGATGGACAGACAGACGGACAGACAGACAGACAGACAGACAGACAGACAGACGGACGGACAGACAGACAGACAGACAGACGGACAGACGGACAGAGAGACAGACAGACAGACAGAGAGACAGATGGACAGACAGACGGACAGACAGACAGACAGACGGACAGACGGACAGAGAGACAGATGGCCAGACAGACAGACAGACAGACAGACAGACAGACAGACAGACAGACAGAGAGAAAGACAGACAGAGAGACAGACAGACAGAGAGAGCTCAGATGTGTTGGAATGATTGTAATTATGAGCTCCCAACTTGTACAAACTAGAGTCACTGCTAAAAATCACAGGCCTGGGATAAAACTCCTGAAAAACAACATTCATCTTTGCAGAAAGTCGTAATTACAGGTTGGAAACGACATGAAAAAAGCTCCTTTACTAGATCATCGGTTCAAAACCACCAGAAAGGCTTGAGACGGACACACTTTCTGTCCCTGTGCTGCAGATGAGCTGAAATCGACACAAACTCCAGCACGAGCACATTTTACAGCATTTAATCATCCCTGTTAGTGCTATTAAATACAAATGCAACTGTGCAATATATTTCTACATCATTTACTAATCTCTGTTGTTATTTAATAAAAATGCAATTGTTTAATATATTTTATACCATTTATTAATCTTAATTAATGCCATTTAATAAAATTCAATTGTTAAATTTTTTGTTTGTTAGTTCACAGTTCATTAACTAATGTTAACAAATACAACTTTTAAAAGTGATTCACAAAGTAAATGTTTAACATGTTCAACTTACACATGTTCAGCTCATCCCTATCAGCACTAGCACTAGCGAGGACTGACTCAGTAGTCAGCACTAGTGAGTGTGGGTAATCTGTGATCATGTTCTTCACAGGCGTGCTCTCACCGAAGGAGACACGTCCTCGTCGTACTTCTTGAGCTGGTTCATGAACTCCAGGTGCTTCTTCTCCTCCTCCAGCTGTGCCACGCTCTGCTCGCTCTTCTGCAGCTTCTGCTGTGTGTTTGCCAGCTCGTCTCGCAGCCACTGGTTCTCCTGACAGAGACGCCTCACCTGAGCGCGCAGCTTCTGCTTCTCCGACTCCACCGCGTTCAGATGATTGGACAGAGCCATCATCACCTGCACACACACACACACACACACACACACACACACACACACACACACACACGGTCACATGCTCACTCGTCTGGGAGGAACTCTATGACACACATCCGTTCCAGCTCTGGAGTCAACACGAGTCAACATTTACTGACTTTCACAATCTGACGTTTTTGCTAGTGAAAATAGCGTGCAATCAGCAGCTGTGGTTCCCATAAGGATTTATAAAGAGTCTTCGCTAAAGCATTAAAAGCCATGAAACAAACCAACCAGCGACGATGAGAATCACAACATTACAAACTTTCATTTGAACCAAAAACGTATTTGAAAATCAGACAAAGAGACGAGACTATAACGGCTTTAAAGAACTACAATCCCATGAGGCTTTGCAAATTACATAACCGGGGAAAAAAGTATGGAAAAATGTCAAATGTTTGTTTTAAAGACGTTGATTATATATAGAAGTTTGTTGGTTATATTGAAACGTATTGTCATATCAGCTTCAGAGTAGGGCTCGACCGATTATCGGTGCCGATATTAAGCTTTTTATGGTTATTTTCAAAACCGATATGCCGATAAACTAGTAAAGAAAGTTTGTCAAAGCCCGTGTTATAGTCTTAATTTTGACTTTCATTTTCATTTTTACACCAGACATATAAATCAGTTCAAAATACTGGTTATCGGTCTCTTGATCTGTAATAATCGGCATCGGCCCTGAAAAACACATATCAGTCGACCCCTACTTCAGAGTAGGGCTGTAATATTGATTAATCGTGATTAATTGCTTCCTAAATAAAGATGTGTTTACATAATATGTGTGTATATAACTATCACATTTATATGATTTATATTATATAGGAATATATATTAAACATACACAGTACACACACACATAAAACACGTACTTTAATTTCGGAAGCGATTAATCGGTTTTACAGCCCTACTTCAGAGTCATTCAGCATTCAACAACCGATATCACAAAAACAAACCTTTTATAAAACTCCACTTAGAAAAAAAAGGTTAACAATTTCATATAAACAACTTTAAATGATTCTTTTAAAACATTATTTAAATGTATTTGTGATAAAGTCCTTTGTGATCAAAATTGGGGAGAGAAAACATGTTTGAGTGCTACAATACTGACCATTATATATATAGAAACAAACATATTATGCAAACAAATATTTATGTATTTTGAGAGCGATACGTCAGTCGCAGTGCATTATGGGAGTGGGCGGAACTGAAGAGTATCGATTCTCTGATTGGTGGAGATTTCGCTGCAGAATCATGGGTAATGTAGTTTTACACTAGAAATTCTGCTGTTGAACGTGATTATCTATCTACGCACTGATGGCTTCAACAATAGCATTTTCCGTCGATTAACTACCTCGTGTCTCACAGTAGGTCTGTTTTTAACGGCTTATACGTTATCACTAAAGAAAACAAACAGGGTTTTTACTTCCGGAACCGACTGTTGTGTTCTACTGAGAAAAAAGTGGGAGGGGCTACTGCTGCATTTGCAAGGAAACGACTGGATCATTAATGAGAACCACAACGGGACTGGAGCGCGATGTTATGTTGTGATGAAAGACTATAAAGAGAAACAGCACTGAGGAGCATGAGTTCTGAGTACAGCGTGAGCCGGCGTCTCACCTGAGCCTCGCCCAGCCCCAGCTCGATCATCTCCACAGATCTCCTGAGCAGGCTGGACTTCTCGTGCACCACGCTGGCCTCCTCGTCCTTCTTCAGACACTTGATGGTCTCCCGCAGGCTGTGCAGGATGGAGTTGTGCTCGTTCTTCAGCGCCTCCAGACCCTGGATCACCAGCTTGGTGTTGGAGATGATCTCCTCCTGCGACAGCTTCTCCAGCTTCTCATCACGAGGGGACAACATCATGGACATGATCTCACAGAGGCCTGAGAACAGGAGAAGGTTCGAGGAGATCAGCTGAGCTGCGAATCGAACACATCAGAAGTTATCTGGCTAGATAAACCAGTATTTTAATGGGAAAGCAGATAGAGCCGTTACTGCGACACGCGGAGACAGATGAGGTTCAGATTCATCACCACAGTAACTAGCGTGCGCTTCAGATACACACTTCACTCATCGTTACTCAGCTGAGAGAGACAGGACATGACGCGGAGAGCCGGGCGAGACACATGCGGCCGGACTGAAGGACTGACTCATTCATTTCATCATCCCACACAGCGGAAAACACAGCTCAGTTTTATGCAGTTTCATTATCTGATGAAATTCTGCTGCTTGTGATGTACATCAGTGAGATCTGTATAACACTACAGCAGATACTGATATAAATTGATCTGAATATCAGTGGTCGCTCTATATCTCCAGTAATAATAAGATGAGACTGAAATGCTCCAAACATATAACGCAGTGACTGAGAGCTGAAGAAATAAAGGCTCCTCAGAAGATGTGAGATGTTCTGGAGGCTTGTGAAGATCATTCCTCCGCTGAGGAACAGTGAAAGTAAAGCTTCTGGAAACAAACGCTCCTCAAAAGATCCTGAGGATCAGATTTGAAGTGGAAGCTCTTCATTTGCAACGGCAGCATAAACTGTGTTGCATCAGTAACAACAGACTTTATTTAAACACACACACACTCACTCACTGACTGACACAAACACACACACTCACTCACTGACTGACACAAACACACACACACACACAAAACTGAAATAAACACACACACAGTTTCCCTGTCAATGAGGGCAGCAGGTTCATTGGGCTGCGGTCACTTAAAGCCTCTTTATTCCACCGCTGCATCACGCTGCTCATCCCCGTCTGTGACACACGTGCAGCTCGTGTGTGAAGGGCGTGATGATGATGATACTGTGTTGCATCAGTAACAACAGACTTTATTTAAACACACACACTCACTCACTGACTGACACAAACACACACACACATACACACACACACAAAACTGAAATAAACACACACACAGTTTCCCTGTCAATGAGGGCAGCAGGTTCATTGGGCTGCGGTCACTTAAAGCCTCTTTATTCCACTGCTGCATCACGCTGCTCATCCCCGTCTGTGACACACGTGCAGCTCGTGTGTGAAGGGCGTGATAATGATGATGATGACGTCAGACGACAGCTGAAGAGCCAGAGCAACAGCTCATCACACACACGTGCTTCATCTCGTCACTGGACTACAGCGCTCGAGGACCCAACATTACACCACAAACAACACATTCAGTCACTGATATTGAAGGGTTAGTTCACACAATTCTGTCATGAATTACTCGCCCTCGGGTCAGGAAGCTCTCGCATCTCATCAGAAATATCTTCATTTGTGTTCAGAAGACGAATGAAGGTCTTGAATTAATGACAGAATTTTCATTTTTGGGAGAACTAACCCTTTAACAGCTTACAGCAGAGCTTCCCAAACTGGGCTTTACCAGCTGAACAAAAGCTAATAATTAATCAAATGATTATTCATTACTGTAAACTTATAACTAATAAAGACTTTTTAAATAAAAGCAATAAAAAACACTTAATAAAAATAATCAACAAAAACATTTTAAAAAAACGACTTAAAAATAAAACATTTTTTTTTTAAATCATATTTTGTAGCAAGTGATTTATTTAGATGTTTTATTTAGATCAACACGTCCGGAAATGTGCAGTTAAAGCTGATTGAGAATATAGACGCACACAGCTCTGTAATGAGAGGACGCTCTGAATCACCGACATTCAAGACAATGAGTTTCAAACTGGGACGACATGTGGGAGTTTCTTCTGGTTTATAATGAAGGCCGCTGAAAACACGATTCTCGAGCTCCTGACTTTGATCAATAACATCCGGCTCTGTCTCTGAGACACTGCTGAACAAGTCACGGCTCGCATCTGGAACATTCACCTCGAATCACACAGCAGAAAACACTCACTCAGATCCTCAGAAACACATCTTTAGCTCATAAATCACCCTACATTTGCTCTAAAGACACCTGCAGTGACATGAGATTCATAACAGTGAGAGATTACAGTAGCAGAGACTGTGAGGAACACACACACACAAACACACACTCACACACACACGTCTCACACACACACCGTGTCTCTCTCTCTCTCTCTCTCTCTCTCTCTCTCACACACACACACACACACACACACACAGCGCTTCATCACTCTCAGACCGTCAAACGCGCTTCATGAACAAGCACACTCTCTATAACACACACACACACACACTGTAACACACACACTCACACACACACTCACACACACACTCACTCACACACACACACACACACAGCGCTTCATCACTCTCAGACCGTCAAACGCGCTTCATGAACAAGCACACTCTCTGTAACACACACACACACACTGTAACACACACACACACATGGCGCGCTCTAGAAGCTCGGATCTCGCACCTGGAATCGTCGTTTTTGTCAGGATTCGCTCGGCGCCCCTTTAATTCCAAGATGTCCGCTGTGGATGTGACAGTGCGCATGCGCACACGCGCGGACGCGTCGGTAGAAATGACGTCACTCCCTAGGCGGTGGTTCGCTAATGGGCGTGGCTTTCATTCCTGACAAAGACAGCATCCCTCAGCAGCTGCAGCGTCGTCTTGATTAGGGCCCTATTGTTTTTCTAAGGGTTGTTATTATTATAATAATTTTTTTCTTTTAAGGTTTTTGGGGCCCTTAACATACTCGAAAACTCTTGAAACATTGCACACATGTTGCAGTCTGCGGCCATCAGGGCTGGACTGAGTTTCACATGGGGGGGTCACCGGGGGTCACCGGGGGGGCCTAGCCTTTATAAAGGTGAGTTTTCAGGAGCTCTGCAGCACGTATGCCTAAAGAAACAGTCGTGGATCACTATTTGAAACAAAACTATTTTAATAGCATTCAAATATACACGGATGGCTCAGATTCTGGGTATACAGCAGCAGCCATATATATTCCCTCTTTTAAATGTAGCACAGCTAGAAGGTTATCTAACGATGTGTCTGTGTTCACAGCAGACATGATGGCAACTCTAATAGCTCTGAGTCTGCAGTGGCTGGAAGAAACCAATCCTGTAAGTGTAGCAGCTGCTTCAGATTCATATTCACTATTACACAGCTTAAATGGTGGGAAATCAGCATCTAGACAGGATATACTTTATGACATATTACAGAATCTGTACAGAATAAACCAAACAGGAGTACGAGTAGAGTTTTTATGGAGACCTGCCCATAGAAGCAAACGAGGACAAAGAAAGCAACTTGTTGAAAAACTGAGAGATATGGAAATCAATGACATTTCAGTTATGAACATATTTCAGAATGCACAGAAACATCTAAGGGTTTATGGTTTTCTTCTAAAATATCTGAGAGATACAGATTTGATTAGAAGAATTTAGGGGGGGGGGGTTATGTTAGTAGTATATAGTATGTTATAGTAGGTGGCGGAAATGCACCTTAAGCTGGTTTGCCAACCGCCATTAAACACAAAAGAAGAAGAAGGAGCGCTGTAGCACGCACGCTTGATCTGCACTCACCACAATTCATACACATGTATGTCTCATCAGGCCGAACAACTTTCATGCTGACCGTCAGTGCTCTGCCCAACAGGAAGGTGGCTATTTACGGTTTTGTGAAAAGCGTATGCTCTGGAGTTTGATATACTCCTCTGAGGATTTCCAACCGATTACCGCCAAACTCGGTGCACATGATCTCAAGACATGGGGGATGCTAAACTGCCAAGCGATTTTTGATATCTCGAACGGTTTGCCCGCGGCGAGGCGGTGAAGTTATGGCGAGAAATGAGAAACAGGAAGTGTCTAATAGCATCCACACATATTGTCTGATTTTGATCAAACTGCAGGGGTTTGTTCGGTGTATGATGCCGATCGCATTGATGTGACTATTAGGAGTCAAAGATATAGCGCCACCAACTGGCGTCAGGAAGTGTGTCATTTTCAAAATGCTTTTAATGCAGCATCTTATTTTTACTCGATTTGCTTCAAACTTCATCAGATTAATGTCAGAACACGGCCGATGTAAAACTGGTGAGGGGATATTGATATCTAAAATTTTGTTGCTATGGCAACGTGTCAAACTTGACTTGGAATTTGATATACTCCTATGAGGGTTTCCAACCGATTGCCACCAAACTCGGTGAACATGATCTCAAGACATTGGGGATGCTAAATTGCCCGTGGCGAGGCGGTGAAGTTATGGCGAGAAATGAGAAACAGGAAGTGTCTAATAGCATCCACACATATTGTCTGATTTTGATCAAACTGCAGGGGTTTGTTCGGTGTATGATGCCGATCGCATTGATGTGACTATTAGGAGTCAAAGATATAGCGCCACCAACTGGCGTCAGGAAGTGTGTCATTTTCAAAATGCTTTTAATGCAGCATCTTATTTTTACTCGATTTGCTTCAAACTTCATCAGATTAATGTCAGAACACGGCCGATGTAAAACTGGTGAGGGGATATTGATATCTAAAATTTTGTTGCTATGGCAACGTGTCAAACTTGACTATTCTTTTCTGGTGATTTTGATTCAGATAACATTCTTAGAATTTCATGAAACTCAACACACATATCAGTATTAATGATATATAGACACTGGGAAAAGCTCAGAAAAGGGCATGGTTGAGGCACTCTATAGCGCCACCTTTTGACAAAACTTGGGGGGGGGGGGGAGTTTTAGCTACAGCCACCAAACGTGGTACATATATTGTTCTCATCAAGCCGGACAACTTTCTAATTTATAGTAATTAGCTACGACCAACAGGAAGTCATCTATTTCGATTTTAATGTGGATTTTTGGAAAAATATGGCTGTGAATTAATGCAAACTCCTCAGAGGAGAAATATACTATACACACCAAACTTTTCCTACATGATGCCAAAACATTGAGGAACTTAAATTGCGGATGGATTTTGGATAGCTTGAACAGTTTTGCCGTGGTGATTTATTAAAATATCTGTATAAAAGGAAACAGTAATTGTCTTATATTATTAAAGTGCATTTTCCAAACTCTTCCAAACTTTTTACTTATAGAGAACAAGTCATTCTGAGGAAACTTGCTTAGTTTAAAAAATGCATCATGCTCGGAGGCCACAAAAAAATGTAAACTATCACTCATTATTGGTGTCCGGTGAAGACCGTAATGCCAAGGATGAACACCAGATAGAGCCACAGGATTAAAAATCTTTTAACCTTAATCCTGATCAGCTAATTAGCTGTGTATCAGAATGAAAACAAATGCATAGAATCAGTTGAAATGTTACGGCCGTTCTGTACTCAGTATACTTCTAAATAATTATTGTAGAAATGCTTTTAGAGCATTAAAATCATTTTAAAAAATCTTTAAAGAAAAAATCATTACAACTTTTATTTATCCTACCTCTCTCACTGAAAGGATAAAAAACATTTTAAGTCTGACTCTTCACTGCTCAGTTCAATTAATTAGAATAATAAACACACATATATATGTATATATAATATGTATTTTACTGGTAACATTGTTTTATATAATTTTTGCCATTTTCATGTTCATGTTAATTCACAGTACATAAACTAATGTTAAGATACAACTTTAAATTTTAATAATGTATTAAAACATTTTTAACTTAACATTAATTAACATTAATAAATGCTATATAATTATTGTTCATGTTAACTAATATAGTTAAATAATATAGTTTTTAACACTAGTTAATTCAGAACTAACAAACTAACTATGAACCACCTATTTTTACTGTATTTATTTGTTATTAAAAAATATAGTTTGTTAGTTCATGGTACAGTAACAGATGTATATTAACTATACATTTTAATTAATAATGTAGTAGTCAATTTTGAACATAATATTAACTAAGATTCATATATACTATATAAATATTGTTCATGTTAACTTATATAATGTTAAAAACTAAAACCTTTTTAAAAAATTACAATGTTTGCACAATTATAAAATATAATGTTATCTTAACGTCCGAATCAAACAAAAAACGTTTTTAAAACCTGTAAAAATTGACATTTTGAGCATTAAGAGAACGTGCTCCTTCTCTTCTGTGATTGTCAGGAATAACAAACAAATCCAGCAATAAGACGCTTTTAAATCCGTGTATCATTCGATCATTCGTTTTTTGATTTAATATTGAAAGTAGAAAAATGAATAAACAGCTTGAATATTAGATTTCTACACGTGGGCGGGATTAAACGCCCCTTTCTGCTGATTGGTCAGGCGAAGATCAAACCGTGCCGTCATCAGTTCTTCCTCAGTTCCGTGCAGCAGAATAATAGTCCTCCACTGCTGCAGGTGCACGGATTAATAACACATTTATTGCAACTACATTTAATCTTCTTTCATCAAACAAACAGACAGCTGGACACAACTCACACCTGGCCAGAGTCTAGACAGGGCTTTCTTATATATATATATTATATCTTATATATAGATATAAATTATATTCTTTGCATCAGCTGGGCATGGCAGGGTATGTATGATATGACAGCTGTCTGTCTGATAGCCTACCCTGCTCACCCAGTAAGTCTGTTTGTTTAAGTAATTCATTAATTAGTTTAAAAATAAATACTTTAAACACTAAGACAAGAAGTAAGGAATAATAAATTGGCTTGGGTATATATAGGCCTATAATGTTCATGCAAGAACTGCCATTCTGACTGACAACCGGAGAACAACAGATATTAAATAGCCTACTGTTAGTTATATAATGTAGTCTTGTGTTTTATTAAAATTGATTATAATTGATATCTCAAAAGGATATGCACTTGTGCGCGGCGTGAGCTGATTTTCATAAAATATAATAACTTGCCTTTTCCATTTGTTTCTCACCAAACCCTCAGTATACCTTCAGAATGCTTGGAATATACGCCACGAGATGCATAGGATTATTTTACCACAGATATGCATCCGCTTCAAAACAACAACAAACCTAAAGTCACCATTCTCTGCCATTAAATTGGCAAGCGCCAGCAGGACATGTTTGTGTTATTAAGTAATAAGCCTTTAGAACAACATTAAGGTGAGTAGTCACTCTAGTTCACACAGCTCCAGTAAACTGCGATGGGTTAAATAAACTCAATAAGCAGACAGACGCGACTACAGTCAAGCGCAGACTGGAAATAAGCAGCAGTCATATTTAAAGCAGTTTACATTAATATTGAGTACTGATTGAAGTTCACTTGGATTATTTTCCCCATCGAGGGGAAATAACTTAATACTCTGTCATTTATAGTCGTATGGTAAAATTTATATTTTTAATTGTGTAACGTTATGTTCAAAATAACTACAAAATGTCATGCCTTTGAAAAATAAAGAGAACAACAGAATGCGCTGCTTTAG
>NW_015505488.1:148668-156168 GCF_001515645.1 Sinocyclocheilus grahami
TTCAGAATGCTTGGAATATACGCCACGAGATGCATAGGATTATTTTACCACATCCGCTTCACCGCTTCAAAACAACAACAAACCTAAAGTCACCATTCTCTGCCATTAAATTGGCAAGCGCCAGCAGGACATTATTAAGTAAATAAGCCTTTAGAACAACATTAAGGTGAGTAGTCACTCTAGTTCACACAGCTCCAGTAAACTGCGATGGGTTAAATAAACTCAATAAGCAGACAGACGCGACTACAGTCAAGCGCAGACTGGAAATAAGCAGCAGTCATATTTAAAGCAGTTTACATTAATATTGAGTACTGATTGAAGTTCACTTGGATTATTTTCCCCATCGAGGGGAAATAACTTAATACTCTGTCATTTATAGTCGTATGGTAAAATTTATATTTTAATTGTGTAACGTTACGTTCAAAATAACTACAAAATGTCATGCCTTTGAAAAATAAAGAGGACAACAGAATGCGCTGCTTTAGCGCGTCTCGGTCTCCTTGAGCATCTTCCTGGCGCATGCCACAAACACGAACCACAGGGAATACTCGTCTTTTAAAAGGCTTAATTTAGATTATTTGACGTTAAATGCATCATATAAATCACTTTGGAATAAATCACAGTAGGCCGATGTATCATGATAAAAAAAAAACGACTTTACAGTCTGGAAATACTTATATAGCTATAGCTAATTATTTCTCGGACCCCCGATCACTTTAAGAACCGCTGGTCTACACAGAAGAAAGCCCTGTCTACACTCTGCCCCGGTACAAGTTGTGTCCAGCTAATCATTAGTCTGTTTGTTTGATGACAAATATGAAATTGATAAAATGTCTTAATTTAGATTATTTGACGTTAAATGCATCATATAAATCACTTTGGAATAAATCACAGTAGGCCGATGTATCATGATAAAAAAAAAACGACTTTACAGTCTGGAAATACTTTAGGCTATAGCTAATTATTTCTCGGACCCCCGATCACTTTAAGAACCGCTGGTCTACACAGAAGAAAGCCCTGTCTAGACTCTGCCCCGGTACAAGTTGTGTCCAGCTAATCATTAGTCTGTTTGTTTGATGACAAATATGAAATTGATAAAATGTGTTATTAATCTGTACAACTGCAGCAGTGGAGGACTATTATTCGGCTGCACGGAACTGAGGAAGAACTGATGACGGCACGGTTTGATCTTCGGCTGACCAATCAGCAGAAAGGGGCGTTTAATCCCGCCCACATGTAGAAATCCAATGTTCAAGCTGTTTATTAATTTTTCCACCCATTTAAGCTGAATTCTCGTTTTTCGTGTTTTGGAAAAAAATGAAAAAGGAGCCGTTTTCTCATTTTTCTACTTTCAATATTAAATCAAAAAAACGAATGATCGAATGATACACGGATGCTTTTAACTAAAACGAGTCCATAATCCATAATAACGCTTCCTCATCCAGGAGAAGGTCATCGAGGTCAGCCCATCGCTCATCAGCTTGTTTTCTCTCCATTAGCACAGCTTTTATACTTCTTTTAGGAACTGATTGATCGCAGGCCTCATTGATCTGAGCTCAGTTTTTGAGTGAACATTGCCAAAATTATCCACAAATCATGCTTTTTTTAGGTCATGAGCTCAGGTCAACGAGGCCTGCGATCAATCAGTTCCTAAAAGCAGAATAAAACCTGTGCTAAACGAAAGAAAACAAGCTGACATCTATTAAATGTAATCTACAAATACGAGTCTGAGTCTGTCAGTGTGACGATCAGAGACCACACAACCAGAGAGTCGTTCACCACTGGATAAAAACGCTTTATTAAACACAACTGCATGTGCAAGCATGGAAAGAAGCAGCGCTATAAAATGCCATTACACACGAAACATGCATTAAAAAGTCTGTCACATAATTTAAAAATGAGGTTCTGTGCAAAGGTGCAGCAGTCAGCGTCCCGTATATGAGCCGCAGTGGATTATTCATGCTGTGAGACGTGACCTGTTCAATACAATCACACACACATACTGACACACTCACACACACACACACACACACACTCACTCACACACACACACACACACACACACTCACTCTCTCTCTCACACTCACACACACTCACACACACACACATGTACTAAAGTTGATGGTGTGACTCTCGTCTAACAGACGTACACAGAACCTTCATGTAAACGCATCTGCGCGAGCATACACGGAGAACGAGTTCATAGTGGTTCCTAAAGTGACAGTTCACCACAAAATCAGCATTCTGTCATCATTTACTCAAAGCTGTGCATTTCCTCCGTGAACATAAAAGACGACATCGGGACTATATGGACAAAAAACACTGAGACATTTCTCTAAATATCTCCCCACAGTCAGTCATATGGGTTTGAATGACGCGAGGGAGAGCACATGACAACAGAATGATGTTTTTTGGGTACACTGTCGCTTTAAATCAAAGTGCTGGAGCTAAAGCAGCCGGTTGATCTGCTCATACAGAACTCTTTTACTGTAGTAAAAGTGCAAATACTGCGTGTGATGAAGCAGCTTTGGTGAACTGGAGTCTGTGTTTGGCATCTGGAGTGGGAGTGAAAACACTGAAGCAACGAGACTCAACACACACTCAGATCCAATCAGTCCCATGATAAAAGGAGCTCGACGGATTCTGCATGTTCCTCGCAAACTTCACTGGGTGTCTCCATTAAATGCATCTTGATTTAAGAATCTTCAGACATTTGCACTGTTGCAGTGTGATCAGAAGGTGCCGTTAAAGTATATTCTGTCAAAAATGAATTAAAAAGTAATGATGATCTGTTGGAGGTTGAAACTTTGAAGCATTGATGTAATTGATAATACAAGATGTGCTTTGAAAGGCAGGTTCAGTTTAACAGTTTCATATTCAATGTGTTATCACAAAATACTAGCGTTTACATCAGGGTAAAAAAATCAATTTAAATTCACAGCAAAACGCCTCAACACGGCCTGTCGGCGCACGCGTATTCTCTATCAATCCCATCATGCACCTGCAAAATTCAACACAGGATTTCACAGAAATGATAAAGTAGCAAGAAACAGAAAGTGCTTGGTGTTTGCCGTCCGTCATCATGACCGATGGCAGCCATCTTCAGAGGAAGCATGACCTGCTCTGTGTATGTAGTGCCACTGAAAACACACGCGACCACACGAACGAACCGGAGGCAGCCAGTGACGTGTCCTCGTGCAGGCGTGACGTCACGCGTGTTTGCTGTAGCCGAACACACCGACGGGGAAGTGCTTGACGTGAGTCGGCCACTGCGCGGCCAGCTGGAAGAACTTCACATCGTTCCACTCCACGCCATCGATGGAGACTGAAACACAAACACACCGAGTCAAACCCATGACAACGAAGCATGATATTATTTTATTTGATCGTATTTTTGCATTGTTGTTTAATGATGTCGATACTGTAGTTATTATTATTCTGCACTATTGTGATCAGCTGAATGCGTCACCTCGGAGCATGGTGTGCTGGTGTTTGGCCGCGCAGATGAGCCGGCTGATGCCGTCGATCACCTGACTCTTAGAGTCCACCTCCTTCTCCTTCGGCTTCTTACTCAGAAAAATCACTGCAAGACACGCGAGACAACACTGACATCTGCAGCGCCGTCGCTGTATGTGAGCAGATTGATTATTAAAACTGACGCCATGAGAACGCCAGCTACAGGACCTGAGAGAAGCCCTGCCCTTATACACTGCTGCTGTGTGTGTTGTGCACCTTTCTTGTTCTTCTCTTTGGTGACGACGGTCATGGCCATGCTGTGGGGAGCGCTGGGGTCTCCTCCGCTGGGCAGACGGCTGACCTGCAGCGAGCGGAAGTTACTCTTCAGTGTGTTCTTCAGACCCACATCACGCTTCTCACTCTCACGCTTCTTCTCTCCGCTCTGACACGTCCAGTAGTCCACCTGCAGCCCCATCAGCTCTCCACCTGTGCACGGAGAACTGCACACACGCACACACACACACACACACACACACACACGCAAACACACGCATGCATGCAAACGCACACACACATACACACACACCCACACACAAACATGCAAACACACACACACGCAAACACACAAACACGCAAACATACACACACGTCAAGAACACACCACATTCAAACTCTGATCACTGCAATGTGTTTGAGTTCTTATTATTTTTACAATGATTTGTAAACCAGTAAAACATGTACAGTATTTGCATTACAGTAAGAGATTTAGGGCTCAAATGAACCAGCAACAGTTCCAGAAACAGTCTGAAGAATATGAACAATCTTTACTGTATTTTCCGGAAAATAAGTCGCACCTGATCAGAAGATGCACCGGGTCGGAACTGCATTGTTGAGACATGAAGATATCACGGACAAGTTGCTTTTATTATTACGTTCAGAAATACTGATAAAACAACACATTTAAAATCATTATAAAACAATTTATTATTTTTTTACCAAAACCAAAATTAATGTTTCCAATTAGCCAAAAAAACAACACTGACAATAAAAGTTTACTTAATAATCAATTAATTAAAAAATGTCAGAATTTTATAATATGTAAATGCTATAAATGACCACTGGGCTTTATATAAGGCAGTTCAAAGTAAATCCTTGTTGAAATATAAGTATCTGAATGGCAGTTGTTTTATTATTAGCAGATTTATTCATAAACATAAAATAATGAAGACAGCAGGTTAAGTAAGAATGTAATGAATATGTAATGTAGTGCATATGTTTATTAAAACGCGCTCTAGATGTTTTTCTAGCAGTGGACATTCATTTTCAGCAGTATATTTTCGGTTGCTGAAATGACGGTGCGTCACTACTACGACAAATCCTTCACATTTATCGCTACTCACAACAGAATATAAGTATATAAGTATAAAAAAGTGGCATTTGTTATAAACAACATTTATTATAAACGCCAAGCCCAAACTAACGGTGTGGGAAATAAGTACACTGTAAAAAATTAACGGTAAAAGACTGTAAAAATGGTTAACGGTAAATTCCTCTACTGTATACGGTGAAAAGCTGTATTGGACATTACATGCAATTTTACGGTAGTATACCATTTTTGGAAGTGAAAAAGACCGTATAATTTACAGTGAATAACCGTAAATTGACATTCCCAGAATTCCCTGCAATACATTTCACATTTGATGTTTTTATGTTGAAATAATGTTTTCTTCTTAGTTTTTTCTCATCAGTTTTGTATATTAGGGTTGTGTGTTACACCTAATGTTGTTAAATTAATGTTTATTGCATTATTTCAGTTTCATGTGTGTTACCGTGATGGTGTTTAGTGTTTGTGTGAATGACGCTGTGCAGCTTCTATATGTGTTATTATCTAAAAGCTGCTTGTGATGGGCAAAGCTACAAAACAGATAGGTTGGTATATTAACATTCAATAGGTTGGTGTAGTAACATTATATCAGTTAATGAAATTACGGTATTTAACTGTAAATTTAAGTTAAAACTGTAAAACCTAAAATGTTGCAACCGTATTTTTTACAGTAAAATTCCGGCAACCACAGCTGGCGTTTTTTTACCGTAAATTTTACAGAATTTATTTTACAGTGTATGCTCACGTGCCTCTCTCATCCGACAGCAATACGAAAGTGCGCTTTCAGCAGCTTTAGTGTGCCTCATAAGTCTCAGCACGTTTCATATGATGATTTATTTTCTGGAAAATACAGTATGCTGATTTACTGCTGTAATGTGACCCAGATTCACTCAAACACACACACACACACACACACTCGTGTGATGATGTCATACCCCATGCCAGTGAAAACAGCACACGCCGAGGGTGACGGGGGCGGAGTCACACACATCTCCTTCCCATAGGGCGTGGCCGACTGCGGCAAGGGTGAGGAAACCACGCCCACATTCCCGCCAATGGCATCATCAGAATCCACTGAGAACAGAGAGATGCCACATGACCACACACACACACACACACACACACACAGTGCGCTGACCTACATATGAGGAGCTGATGCACTGCTGCGGGCGCAGTATGAACAGGACTGTAAAAGCCTCGTGCTGTAAAATCTATTTATGTGACCGACTGAAAGAGAGCGTGAAGCTCGCAGACGTGACCTCATTTCCTGAGCACCAGAAACCTGCGTGCAGATGGACAGACAGTAGTTAATGTCACGGCTGCAGTTTGATCTCCATATAAACATCAGAGTCACACTCGTGTAAATGAGCGCGAGACGAGCCGGTGGGAGAATAAGGGCAAATGTGAGAATGAGCGAGGTCTGAATGGAAATTTGTCTAATGTGAGACAGATGCGAGTGAAACAGACACTCACGCATCTGTCAGTCCCTGAATATCTTCCCCTCACTGAGCTCTCACTAACAAACACATCCGAGAGGCTCATTTACGCTTCATTAACATCACACACATCAGTCAGTACCTGCGCTGGGAGTCTCTGACCGGCAGAACAGCTCCCTCCACGACGGGTCCATGAACATACTGTTGAACTTACTGTCGAATGTCGACACGTACTTGGCCAGAGGATGGGAACCTGCGAGACAGACACATATAGCGTGTAAAACTCACCGGACACATAATAAAGCAGCATTATGGGCTCACGATCAGTGTCAGCACTCACCGATGGGGATGATGAGGAAGCGGATGTAGCTCAGCCAATCAGGCGTCTTATTGGCCAGTTGCTCTACAAAGAAGCGCAGCACTGTACTGAGATAGCTCTGATCACCCGCCACCGCCACCTTCACAGTGGGCGGAGTCTGAGCGTTACAGTTACAGCTGTGGGAGGAGCCACAGGACACAATCAAACACTCAACTATAATGACGATAACTTTAAAAATGTAACAATATTAACTATGTTGATAAATTCAGCAATAATGATAACTAAATTTTATGCAGACCAATGGACGATAACATTGTTTATTATTAACGCGCTGCAGTTTTGTCATCTGCTGCTTGAGCTCTTTAAAGCAGGATGGATTCTGATTGGCTGATGATTCAGTGAGCGTTATGAGGATCACATCACACTGACAAGTGTGATCCTAATGGTTAGAGAGTCAGACTCGTAACCCAAAGGTTGCGGGTTCGAGTCTCGTACCGGCAGGAATTGTAGGGGGGGGGAGTGAATGTACAGCGCTCTCTCCCACCTTCAATACCACGACTGAGGTGCCCTTGAGCAAGGCACCGAACCCCCAACTGCTCCCCGGGCGCCGCAGCATAAATGGCTGCCCACTGCTCCGGGTGTGTGTTCACGGTGTGTGTGTGTTCACTGCTGTGTGTGTGCACTTTGGATGGGATAAATGCAGAGCACTAATTCTGAGTATGGGTCCCCATACTTGGCCACATGTCACGTCACTTTCACTTTCACGTCACTTTCAATTGCAGACGCTCAAGAGACAAATGATAATGAACCGCTGTGACGATCAGAGATGCTTTCAGAAGCACAGTATTTATAGAAGTGTGTGTGTGTGTGTGTGTGTGTAAGAGTGCGTGTGAGTGTGTGTATGT
>NW_015505488.1:157726-160246 GCF_001515645.1 Sinocyclocheilus grahami
ACTCTCACACACACTCACACACACACACACACACACTCTCTCTCTCTCTCACTCACTCACACACACACACACACACACACACACACACACACGCACACACGCTCTCACACACGCACACACACACACACACACACACACACACACACACACTCTCACACACACTCACACTCACACTCACGCACTCTCACACAGTCACACTCATGCACACTCACACGTGGACACACACCTGGCCCTGCCAGTCCACAGTGTTGATGAGGATGATGTTCTCTGGGAGTCTCTCGTCTGAGATCAGGATCTGATTCAGCTGATCATACACTGATTTCCTGGGCACCTGCACAACACAAACACACATGAAACTAAACTCCCTCTCTGCAGATATACACATACAAATGATTCACACAATAAAAGGTAATGGACACATGATGAGACTGTGGTCACTATCAACCTGAAATCAGAATAAAGTCACTTTTACTGATTCTGTTGGAGTGACAGAGGAGTGTTGATCTGGTGTGTTCTCTTGAGATCTGACGCACCTGTGAGCTGAAGCGGCTGTCGAGCGAATACTCGCTGTCCACGCTGATGGTGCGCTCGCTCTGAGCTCGGGAGTTCTGTCTGTCCTTCATGGATGTGCTGCGAGCGCGCCGCGGGACCCTGCTCTCCGCTTTACTGGAGGTCATAAAGACAGAGATCCCACTCACTCAAGCAGGTCATTTCACTTTCACAAAGCCTGTGAAAGACGCGTGTGAACGTGTACCTGGGACTGCTGTGATTCTGGGACTCAGTCTTGCAGAGTTTCCCACCGGAGCTGTTCAGTCGATCGCTGCTGGGCTCTGACACATCTGCCATTACTATCCCATGATGCTCTGCATCCACCTCCTGCAGAAACACAGCGAGAGACGAATAAATGAACTCATCATATGATTTCTTTGAGGAATAGTTCACATAAACAACATCTGACACGGTGTCATTGAAATATGTCTTCTATTCATCAGTGATGCATTAAAATAAGTGACAGTAAAGACATTTATAATGCTGTAGAAGATTTGTTTCAAATAAATGCTGTTTTTTTAACTTTCTATTCATCTGTGAATCCTGAAAAATAAATATCACAGTTTCCACAAAAATATTAAAGGTGACATATCATGAAAATCTGACTTTTCCAACTTTGTTTTGGGAAGCCTTTTTCTGCAAGCGACACAGATCTAAAATAAACATGAGATTTATTTCCCAGCTGTTTACCTTCAGGTAGCCCATCTGAATTAGGACATTTAGGCTATCCATCTAATAGTAGGCTACCACAATCTTATTAACAGTAGAAGTTAAATCTTACCGTGGTCTTCAAATCTGTGTGCTGTCTTACGTTTTAAAATCACAAAGAGTTTGGTCCCATCAGGCTAACGTGACAGTCACGACTCATGCAGCTGTAAGCTTTTCTTTCTCTTTTGTTTTTACTCGCGATTTTTACAACACGCATTACATTACGTATTTCATGGCACACTGGTTTTATGCGTATTTGCGTCTGTGTCAGAAGTAAAGGTCAGAGGTCACAGCAGGCAGGCAGCTCACTTCCTCTCGGCCTGAATAATGTAGGAAACTCACAGCGAGGGAAAGGGCAAGAGAGACGACATGCAGGGCGGAGCTCAATTAGAGCACAGATCAGCACAGATCTCAGATCAGATCATCTCCACCCAAACCGGTGTCAGCAGGCTTCATTTGTTAAAAAAATATACAACTTAAATATGGGACAGAGTGAAAGGAACTGATCTGATCCAGCTGAGAATTCCCCATCATATTCATTACAGTCAACCGAGATCAGCTGAACAAACTGAGCCCAGAGATGAGAAACACGTGAACCCTGCAGATCTAGCACACGTTCAGCTGAGAGGATTCTGTTTCTGAATATTCTGAATTCAACGTTTAGTTTTAGAATCCATCCTGACCCAATAAGAGGAGGCAATGCTTAAATAACTGAAGACAGAAAACAAGCGTTTGCTTTCAGAAGGAGAGTACTACGAGTGCGTAAGTCATCCAAACCATAGAGTAATGATGCCTCTAAAAACAATTAAAGATTAAATATTCTATTTGGGAATATGTGGGAACCTTTATCTATTTTAAGACAAGAATGCATTATTCCATCTTTGAAGTGACTTAGTTTTTAACTCTTACACTTCAATGTCATTGGTAAATTGAATATTTATTAGTATTATTATTCTCTCAGCACAGGTACTGTTAAGTTGGGATTGGATGGGAATTAATGGGCAGGAAAAAGAGCAAAGTGAATGCCTTGAATGCTAAAAATAAAGGAACACAGAATGTGCTGTGAGCCAATCAGAATGAGGAGCTGAAGCTGTGCTGCGTCAGGTGTGTGTGAGGCTGAGCTCTCACCCCGCCGCTGGTGTCCTCCTGCTGCCGCGAGCCGGCCGTCTCACACCCCTCCACCGACAGGAAGTCAGCAGCCTGCACAGGAAGTCATCAGCACTGATTTACATGTGTATGTGTGTGTGTGTGTGTGTGTGTGTG
>NW_015505488.1:160439-162939 GCF_001515645.1 Sinocyclocheilus grahami
GAGTGTGTGTGCGTGTGTGTGAGTGTGTGTGTGTGTGTGTGTGTGATGTCACACCATACACACCAAAACATACAAAAATACTGTGTCTGCAACACTGCTGAACATCTACACTCTGTTTACTAAAAATTCAAGTTAGTTTTTATAGTTGCAATAAAACAGAAGTGTTTCATTCTTCTGTTTTGTGAAGTACATGCAAGTGTACCAGATTATTGAAAGTGCCCCTATTATGCCATTTTTAAGGTTCCTAATATTGTTTTGGAGTCTCCTACGACAGGTTTACATGCATGCAAGGTTAAAAAAGCACTTTAGTTTTCTCAAAATATGCATTTAATATCATCTCATTTTCTAGTGATTCTCAAACGATTCGTTCGAAGCAGTTCAAAGATTCAGTCTCTCTAAACCCCGCCTCTCCGTGAGCCTACTCTGCTCTGATTGGTCAGATAGCCCGGTCTGTTGTGATTGGTCTACCCCGTTCAGCGTGCGTCGGAAACGATTCGCTCACTGCCATAGTTCTGTATTCTGAACGCTCGATAGAAAATATAAACATCTGTTATTTATCATACTTACAGGTTGTGATTCAGTGGAGCAGCTGGTCCAAATAAACTGGGTACTGATTATAATAGGGCACTTTAAATGTAGGGCGGGATTTGGTTCTGTGCATCAGTTGTTGGTTGGATGTTGAGATGTGGGTGTGGCAGGGGCGGAGTTTTAAAATGAAATATTTGCATGGATGAATTGTGCACAACACGATCATGCTGACTTCAGTGGCTGATGGGGATACAATATTAGGAGACCATTTGTTGATTTTAGAACACAAGAGTTAACTAGTACTGTGTGTGTGTGTGTGTGTGTGTGTGAGTGTGTGTGTGTGTGTGTGTGTGTGTGTGTGTGTGTGTGAGTGTGTGTGTGTGAGTGAAACATACAAAAACATACAAAAATACTGTGTCTGCAACACTGCTGAACATCTACACTCTGTTTACTAGAAATTCAAGTTAGTTTTTATAGTTGCAATAAAACAGAAGTGTTTCATTCTTCTGTTTTGTGAAGTACATGCAAGTGTACCAGATTATTGAAAGTGCCCCTATTATGCCATTTTTAAGGTTCCTAATATTGTTTTGGAGTCTCCTACGACAGGTTTACATGCATGCAAGGTTAAAAAAGCACTTTAGTTTTCTCAAAATATGCATTTAATATCATCTCATTTTCTAGTGATTCTCAAACGATTCGTTCGAAGCAGTTCAAAGATTCAGTCTCTCTAAACCCCGCCTCTCCGTGAGCCTACTCTGCTCTGATTGGTCAGATAGCCCGGTCTGTTGTGATTGGTCTACCCCGTTCAGCGTGCGTCGGAAACGATTCGCTCACTGCCATAGTTCTGTATTCTGAACGCTCGATAGAAAATATAAACATCTGTTATTTATCATACTTACAGGTTGTGATTCAGTGGAGCAGCTGGTCCAAATAAACTGGGTACTGATTATAATAGGGCACTTTAAATGTAGGGCGGGATTTGGTTCTGTGCATCAGTTGTTGGTTGGATGTTGAGATGTGGGTGTGGCAGGGGCGGAGTTTTAAAATGAAATATTTGCATGGATGAATTGTGCACAACACGATCATGCTGACTTCAGTGGCTGATGGGGATACAATATTAGGAGACCATTTGTTGATTTTAGAACACAAGAGTTAACTAGTACTAGTAATCAGTCTAATGTGGGTTCTCTCTAGAGCATGAGTGATATAGTGGTCTATTATTATTTCAAACTAAAGAAATCAGTCCTGTGTGGGATGTGTGTGTAAACGCCGCGCTGCTGAACACTCCTTGTTTTCTCCAGTGGAAACGTCGCTTCGTATGTGCCGCGTCTCCCTCTCGGATGCTTGTGATACCAGAGACGGATCAGGTACTCACACAGATCTGATGTCAGGCCCTAAAAATACCCATAAACCCCCAAACATCCCGAATGGCCACCAGCACACCCTCAGATTAACATTCGATGAACGTGTGATGACATCAGCCTGGGTTCATTTACTGGAGCGAGGCGTCTGCTAAATTAAGAGTGTGGAATAACCTACCACTCAGATTCCTCTGATCCGAGCCCTTAAGACTCATTTCTGCACCCGGGCTTCTAACTATGGTTTTATTTTGTTTTGTTGTTTCATTCTATGCCTAATATTTGCTGCTGTAATTGTTCTCTGGGATGTACAGGCTGATTTAGAAATGTGCTTTAGAAAACAGTCTTTAACTGAAGGTACAGACAGATAGACAGACAGACAGACAGACAGACAGACAGACGGATGGACAAACAGACAGACAGATAGACAGACAGACAGACAGACAGACGGACAAACAGACAGACAGATAGACAGACAGACAGACAGACGGACGGACAGACAGACAGACGGATGGACAAACAGACAGACAGACAGACAGACAGAGAGACAGACAGACAGAGAGACAGATAGACAGACGGACAGAGAGACAGACGGACGGACAGATAGACAGACA
>NW_015505488.1:167939-177939 GCF_001515645.1 Sinocyclocheilus grahami
CCCTGAGACAAGAACCAAGGTTTCCTTCACATGTCTAAGGCATGTAGGCATAGCCGCGTTGGTCTTGAGCCACCACTGTAGGGGTCTCATGTACAGCAGGCCAAAGGGTATCACGTTGGACGCAGCTGCCATCAGACCCAGCAGTCTCTGAAACTGCTTGACAGTGAGTGACCGGCCTTCTCTGACTCTCGCGACTGCCGTGAGGATCGACTCAATCTGAGCAGGAGACAAACGTGCCTGCATCGTGGTCGAATCCCACACCACGCCCAGATAAGTGGTCCTTCGTACTGGAGAAAGCACACTTTTCTTGGCGTTTAGCCTTAACCCCAGCAGTGTTAATTTCGTCAACGATGACGACGGCGAAAAATATTCATTAACGAACTTTTTTTCTGTGACTAAGACAAGACGTTGACGAGCTAAAATGAATATCTGATGATAAAATCTATGACAAAATGTATGCCCTGTCTTCATTAAAGGGGTCATAGGATGCTACATGCACTTTTACAAGCTGTTTGAACTGAAATGTGTGTTGGCAATGTGTGTACACAACCACCTTATAATGATAAAAATCCACCCAGTGTTTTTTTTTAATCGTGCTAAATGTTTTCCCTTTTCTCAAATCGAGCCGATCTCAGATGTCTTATGTTCGCGCAAATCATTCGTGATCCAGCCTCATCTACAGAAGTGTGTGTAATGTTTTGTAATGAAAAGTTTCAGAATACATCCTATAGGCTACTGTCTTGTCTTTCAAAATGTGCATCCCTGTCATTGTATTGCAGTCGGATGCGTTTGCATATCTAGTCTCAATATGGCAGCCGCAGTGGATGGATAGGCTACCAAAACGCGCACTAGCGATCTGAAACAATGGCCTCAGCACCCGAAGGGATAGGGATAAGGTAACCAGATGTCCCGTTTTTCCCGGAAGTCACAATTCGTTGTCGATTAACTTAAAGTTAGTGAAGGCGGGATAGGCGGAATTGCGCTGATAGAAGTACTCTCTCTCGCGCATGCTCCACTTCTTCAGTTCTCATATATAGCGCGCGATCAGTTCTCAGTGCTCAAATACACACACAGCAGTCCAAATGTCTATCGTGTAGAGTATCTTACGTAAATATAGTCGGTTATGGCTTAAGTGAACGTAAACATGTGGGTGAAAACTGAACGTGTGTCAGTATTACATGCATGCCTTCCGTCTTAAAGGGACAGCATTCCTAATTAAATACCTATCTGTCATTAATGTTAACCAACAAAAGATGTTAAATAAATGTATACTTGTTAAGTAAACCTACTGTATCTGAAAAATTTGTTTAATTTGTATCTCTATCAAAAAATGAAAATTGTCATAATTTATTCCAGTTTTTCCAAATTCAATCCTTGATTCAAATTTCTCACAAGCTTAATTGATTTGGCCTAAAGAGAACAATTAATGATTATTTTTGTTTGAAGACTACATATGAAATAGCTATCAAAATAAATGTTGGTAACTGCAGTTTGACTAAAAGTAATGACTAAAGTTGACAAAAATGCAATGACTTCGTAGACTAAAACTATGAAAGACTCAAATTACTCAAATGTGACTAAAACTATTAAGCATTTTCGTCTCAAGACTAAATAAAAAATGCCTGTCAAAATTAACACTGAACCCCAGCTCTTTCATGTGAGCGAGAACGACATCTCGATGCTGAACCGCCACCTGCTCTGATTGAGCTATTATCAACCAATCGTTGATATAATTGAGTATGCGGATGCCCTGGAGTCACAGAGGAGCCAGACTAGCATCCACACACTTCGTAAAAGTGTGGGGTGAGAGTGCAAGGCCAAAAGGAAGAACCCAGTATTGGTACGCTTTGCCCCCAAAAGCAAATCTTAGGAACTTCCTTTGATGGGGAAGGATGAAGATGTGGAAGTATGTGACTTTTAGAGCGATCGTGACAAACCAGTTCTCGGACCTGATCTGAGACACGACTTGCTTGATAGTGAGCATCCTGAACTTCAGTCGCATGACTGAGCGGTTCAACTGACACAGAACCCTCCATCCTTCTTCGGAACGATGAAGTACCGGCTGTAGAACCCGGATTCTCTTTTGTGAGGAGGGACCACCTCGATGGCCTCCTTCCTCAAGAGAGTGTTCACTTTTTGTTCCATTACCAGAGCCTGCTCGGGGCCCACCAGAGTGGGAATCACCCCGTTGAATTGAGGCGGAGGAGAATTCTGTAGCCTCTCTCTAAATTGTGCAGGACCCACCGAGACACATTTGGCAGTAGTTTCCACGCTGCCAAATAGTCTACTAAGGGAATCAGTCTCTCGAGACCTCTGGAGTAATCAGAGTGGCTAGCTCAGAAGCGGCGAACCGGCAGGGGACGGCCGAACTAGCTGCTCTAGAGACCTCCATAGAGGTAACGAGCCTCTTAGTACCGCTATGTTTCCGGTCGGTGACTGAGAGAAGCACTCACCAGAGACCGCTGCGCCCTATAGCACCGTGGGTGGCAGGGTTGGCAGACCGATCTCCTGAGGACACTGGGGAGAGACGGGCACCGTATGATGAGGTGTACACCGCTCATCCCCAGAGGGGCCTGCCCTCAGAAGTCCTGACTTACAAGTGTCAGGACTTCTTGGTCGTGGACATCTTAGCCTGAAGGACGGTCCGCAGATCCGGCTTAGGCTTGGAAGTCCCCGACCCAGAGTACGGGAGGCGACGCTCTGTTTTTGAGCCTCCTGGTATGAGGAGCTGGTACACGGAGGGGGTTGCTCCCGCCTAGCAGCACCTAGAGCTAGAGAGCGGCGAGGGAGGAACCGCTGAAGTACTGCCGTTTGTTTACGAGCCTCCTGGTATCTGTCGACGACGGAATTTACAGCGTCGTCGAACAGGCCAGAAGGCACAAGCGGGGCATCCAAGAGGAAGACCATGTCCTTCTCCTTCATATCAGACAGGGTCAACCACAAATGCCTCTCTACCGCCACCAATGCTGACATAGACCGGCCAATGGCGCGGGCGGTCTCTTTGGTGGCACGGAGAGACAGATCAGCGGTTCGATTCGTCTTGAGCTCGGTGATATCCTCAGACTTAACCTCCTCGCCCTCATCCAGCTCTTTCAGCAGGTTGGCTTTCACACAGCCATCGTGTGCAAACACGCACCAACCTGACCCCTTGCCCACCAGCGCTGACGTGGTACGCAGCGGCTTGTAGGGGAATGGCGGAGCCTTCAAGGACGATTCCGCGCCAGGAGACAGATAGCTCACAAGTGTCTGCTCAACCTGGGGCATCGCCCTGTAGCCACGCTCACTCAACCCCACCACGTTGGTGTAATAACCGAAAGCGGGGATGAAGAGGCGGGCCGAGAATGGTCCACCCCACGACCTCGAGACCTCGGTGTGGAGGTCGGGGAAGAAAGGCAGGCTCCGGCGTGGAGGTGGCGGCCTAGTCCGTTCATCAAGCATTCATCAAGTTTGCTTTTCTGCGGTTCAGCCTGTTTCTCGGCGGGTCAATCAATGTTCAACTTAGCCACAGCGCGAGTAACCACCTCCAATATTACAGTTTTTTTCAGTATTTTTGGATCGAATGAATGCAGGCTTGATGAGCAGGAGAGCCTTTTTTAAAACACATTAAAAATCTTACTAATCCCAAACTTTTGAACAGCAGTGTATAAATGTATATACATGTCACTGCACTAAACATATTCCACTATGGTTGTTTAAAATTAATTGAATTGTTATATTAACAAATAACAATGTTCATTAAAGGTCTAAAAGATAACAGTAACATAGAGATACACAACATTAAACTGACACAACATTAATGATTTCATTGATTTTTATAATAACAGAAGTATCAGTGGTTCATATCTCCAAAGGCAGAAGGTTTGGCTTGGATAAACATTTAAACGGTTTTCATTTGAGTCCTTTGAATGGTTTATATTGAGCTGTTTCTGAAGCTCCAGCGGTGAAGATGTGATGATCTCAGGAGTCTCACCTGAATCTTCACAGCGATGAGCACCGAGTTCAAATCCTTATCCAGCTCCTTCAACACGATCAGCCTCTTCAAGGTCAGACTGCACAGCCTGCAGACAGACACACAATCACTTGTTTTCAAGTTTCTCACTGCACAGAGAGAGAATCAGTGATCTGTTTCAGATGGACGAGTCTCTCATACTCAACTCTGACATGCAAATATCACTGTAAGATTCAGAACTACACCATGATCACTGTCCCAGCGTAACATCACAGTTATAAGATGGACGAGTCTCTCATACTCAACTCTGACATGCAAATATCACCGTAAGATTCAGAACTACACCATGATCACTGTCCCAGCGTAACATCACAGTTATAGAGTTTTACATGAGAGGGGTGTGTGTGTGTGTGTGTGCGTGCGTGTGTACGTGCGTGTGTGTGAGAGAGAGTGTGTGTGTGTGTGTGTGTGTCTCTGTGATGAGATCCAGTGCTGGTGAAATGAGACTCTCAGGCATTTCCTCTTCCTGCATCACAGCTGCTCTGAGTTACTGAACACACACACACACACACACACACACACACACACACACACACACACACACACACAGGAGGAACCCGTCTCTCCACCCAGAGCTCATTCCACACAAAGCCATTTCCAGAGATGTCAACATCTGTCTGTCTCTCTGACCCACTTTCTGCTGCTGCTTCAGTCTCTGACAGAGAAAAGAAGATCTGAGTCACTGCTTCACATCTTCATCTTCATCATCAGTGCTGAGCTGACAATATCGATTAACAGACAGAAACAAAGTCTTCGCTTTCAAATCTTCAAAAATTCAACAAACTTTATCTAAACTAATAATCACAATGACCGTTGTACTTTATTACTTGAGCCTCAGCTTTCAAATTCTGTCAATTTTAGCAATATTTGCCCACTCCTCTTTGCAGAACTGCTCAAGTTCAGTTCAATGTGATGGTGAGTGTTTGTGCATATGCGATTAATATGTGATTTCGGACGCAGCGTACCGAATACCGATATATATCTATAGTAACTACATCGTCACTGCAGAGAGTATTCACTCCGGAAGCGTTTGTACAGCGTCACTGCAGCGGCTCCAAAGCTACATATCTCTTTACAAAGACAGCTATAAATGTGCTTTTAGAAGTTGGCCATTTATAAACTTGATAGCCTTGAAAGTTTGTTAACATAAGTGTCTGTTAACAGCAGACAGACATGCTTTCACACACATTCCTCCACACACAAGCATCTCAGAATTCCAGCTGTAGATCCTCAGATGTTCCTCATTGACCTGTTTGACATCAGCGTGTTAAAGCGAGTATCTAACGAACACTAGCTGAATAAAAACACACTCAAACACCACGAGAGAGAGAGACAGACAGAGACAGATAGTCTGTCTCGGCCACAGCATCACACGTTGTTCTTCTTTCACTCCATTATCGTCTGCTCTCTTCTCCTGCATTATTGAGAGCTGCTAAATCGGCTGCTTGTTTAAAAGCTTCTCGTGAATATTTAAGAACTCGCGGCTGCCAGAGACCATGATGGGAGAAATCACAAGAAAACGTGAAGAGAACAAACATATTCAGGACGCATGAGAAGCTGTGAAAGGAAAATCTGACCGTATGAGAGGCCAAAAAGAGTCCTACATCACACAAAAAAAAATTTCACTGCCGCAGAAGCATGTATAATGTATGAACAGAGACAAATATGCAAGGAAACTAAAGTAAAAAGTAAAAAATTAAATGAAGTAAAATAATAACATCACAAAAAGTCAATTAAAGGGGTCATATGATTCTGCTAAAAAGAACATTATTTTGTGTATTTGGTGTAATGAAATGTGTTTATGCGGTTTAAGGTTCAAAACACATTATTTTCCACATACTGTCCATTATTGTTTCTCCTCTATGCCCCGCCTTTCTGAAACGTGTCGAATTTTACAAAGCTCATCGTTCTGAAAAGCGAGGTGTGCTGTGATTGGCCAGCTATCCAGTGCGTTGTGATTGGCCGAATACCTCCTGACTCTTAACTTTTATAAAGAATATCTCTTTGGATTTGAGACTTTAGTCTTTGCAACTTTACAGATCTTCTTTATGCACCAAGAGCTTGTAACACTCCAAAGAGAAAGGAACAATTGAAATCGCATCATATGACCCCTTTAACTGAAAAAGTACATTAAAAATTAAATAGAATAATAAAAAAGTAAAATAATAATTTAAAAATAATTTAAAAATCAATTTAAATAAAATAATAAAATTAGGCAAAATAAAATAAGTGTAAATTAATATAAAACAAAAGTAAATTCAAATAAAATAATAAAATACTTACATAAACTATAAGAATAAAATGTGTTTTTCAGGATCCTTTCCCTTGGCAGCAGATGGTGGAGTCAAAAACTGAGCTTTAATTCTCTGAATGAATCCTGCGTCACTGAGATCAGGACAGACACACACACACACACTCACTCACACACTCACTCACACACACACACACACTCACACACACACACACACACACGCGCACACACACACACAATCTCACACATACACACACACACACACACACACACACTGGTATTATCCCCCATGAGACACACACAGGATTTATACGCCGCGTCCTACAATCCCAGACACACAAATCCACATCATCACAGGCTGTTAGCATGACAATCTGAACAGAATCCGTGATGCGCTCTCAGACGATCACAAACAGACAATATGATGAGGCAAGTTGTCACAACTCTATTGTTTTATACGCATCAATTCTTTAACTACAGTTGGCTAAAAAAATGCTTTGATATTTCTGGGTATTATCTTTGAGGGGTTTTTTTCTTGGTTTTTTTAATGTGTTTTTACACATTAGTTTTTGTTTATATACAGTATACAGGTGCATCTCAATAAATTAGAATGTCGTGGAAAAGTTCATTTATTTCAGTAATTCAACTCAAATTGTGAAACTCGTATATATATATATATATATGTATATATATATATACACACACACACATTTATTTTATTTCAAAGAACAATTCTGTTTTTCATGGTTTTAATTTAAGTTTCAGTTTTAGTTAACTATAATAATAACCCTGCTCATCATTGTTTACTGTTACATTAAAAGCCATTAAATAAACTATTAAATAATAACTGTGACAACTGACCCCACATTGTGACAATATGAGCTGCTATAAATAAACTGTAGCCTTTTTTCCCAAACAAAAATGATGGAAACACTCAATAGAGATTCAGAAAATAAGAGTCCTGCATGTGTCTGGATGCGTCAGGCGGGTTTTGTGTTTCAGAGAGCGTGAATAACGACCCGAGCCGGTCCTGAGCGAAGCCCCCAGCAGACAAACACAAAGACCAGCCTTTACATCACTGCATCTTTGTCTGTCAGGAAGTGGATTTACAGCCTAAAGTAAAGCACTTGTATCTGCAGGCCACATGGCTCTTAATGCACAGAGAAGTTTCTGAGATGTCCTGCGACGCCGAGAGAAAGAAACAGAAGAGCCATTTACTCATGCACTTCCAAATAAAGCTGATTGTACGCTGTAAAACCCGACGAGCTACAGTCACTTAACTCACTTCATCTGAACCTTGAACTACAAGATTAAAAAAAGCTTTTTTATTTCATCTGAGCACACTAAAAATCCCTTATCTTATGTTTTTTTTATCTTAAATTTATTTTCAGATTTTTATAGTTAGCTTAGGTTTTAATTTTCCATCCTCATTTTCACTGCATTTAATGTTTAAATAACGTTTGTAAATGTATTTTTACTTTTACTCTTTTGATATGGACCTATGGGTCTGAAATAAAGAATGATCTTCTGCAAGGATGTGCAGAGTTTCTGTAGGTTAATTTGACTAGATCTAGTGTGATCCAGGTGATCTCCACCTGTCACTCAAGTGGCCACACCCTAATTATGCAGAACTTTAAGGCTTAATATAATTTAAATGGATGAGTTATAAAAAAATTCACCCCCCCTCACAGTTGTCATGAAGGGCAAAATTAGCTATATAGACCAAAATAATTTTTGAACCAGGCTGTAAACATGTTTTGTTCTGCTGTAAAGTTGGGCATTTTAACATGAGGAGTCTATGGGACTGACTCCCTTTTGCAGCCAGCCTGAGTCCTAGCGGCCAGTCGATGAATTACAGTTTAAGTCACTTCCGTGTTGGCTTCACGAGAGAGAGCGGGAGGTTGCCGCTTGGCTCTGATCCACCGGTGTTTTTACACGTGAGAATCAGCGCCTTACATTGAGCGGCTCTATCCTCCTAGGCGGATCGGAGTAGAAAGCCATATCGTTGACAGCTTTGCATTTGTGTGTAGGTCGCTGAAGCTGCGCTCACAGAGAGAGGAAGCTGGAGTTCCCTGATTCGCTCGCGGATCCCCTTCTATGAAGGTGGCCCCTCCTCCCCCGCTCTCATGTTTCTCTTCATGTTACCTCGGAGAAAATAACGGTGAACTCGCGAGGCTGAGCAATCAGGCTTGAGTGATTTTTCACGCCGGCACACATCCCGCGTGCTCACTTTGGTCTGCCAGCGTGTGTTCACACGTGAGTAATAGCGCCTCTTATTACCTCGAGTGGCTCAAGCCTTTTAGGCGGATCAGAGTAGAATGGCGGCCCCGCCTCCCCCGCTCTCATGTTTCGCTTCTCCCAGTCGCCTCGGAGAAAGAGACGGTGAAATTTCGCATATTTCACTCGACACGCAGTGCTTTGATCTGCCAGTCTTGTTCGTCGAGCGGCTTAATCCTTCAAAGCAGATCGGAGCAGAATGCTGTCACCTATGATTTACAATATCGCTGACAGCTTCTATTTGAGTGCGCCGCTTGGGCCACGCTGAGGTTGCGCGCACTAGACAGACAGCTCTCATTACGAGAGTTTGTGTCTCACTCTGCTTTGCTCATGGTTCGCCTTCAATGAAGGCGACCCCGCCCCTCTCCTCGTCTGCTACGAGCGGATCTGAGAGGATGCCTACAGCACCTTTGATCTGCCGGTGTGTGTGTACACATAAGGATCTTCAGTGCTCGAGTGGTTTGATCTTTTTAGGCGGATTTAAAGAAAATGCTGTCATTAGTGATTATTATCACTGTCTGGGCCGCACCCACGCTGAGGCCGCGCCCACGGGGTCTGACTGCTCTAGCTGCAAGAGCATTGAGTCCAGCAAAGCACTACAGCCTCTCTTATGCCTCCAAGCACCCCGTTCAATTCCGGGTGCTGACGGCAGTGTGTTTAGGCAGTTGTAATTACGGTTGTGATCACTGGGCCCGTTCAAATAGCGCCCACACAATCAGCCGCTATTATAGCGAGAAAAATAAAGACAAACATTCTCAAAGTGGACCAAATTTCCTCTCACACTTATCATGAGTGTCGGGCCCCCACAAGGTGGCCTACCCCTCAAACCAATTCAACCCCTTGTCACATGAGCCGAGGCCTGGCAGGCCATCCCCGGAGTGTCAGATTGGGTTTTTGGGGATTATAAAATGAGGCTACTCACTCAGTTCGCTCGAAGACCCCCGTGATTCAGCGGCGTGGTCTCCACCTCAGTGAAGAGCAAGAACACTCACGTCTTGCGATCCCAGGTGAAGAATTTACTGGCAAAAGGTGCCATAGAGATGGTTCTGCCAGCTCAGAATGACACCACGTTTAGAGCCCAGGTTATTACTCTTTCTGCGCTTCCTCCTTCTGAGGAGGACCAGGAGTTCAACTTTCTCTGCCCGGTTAGGGCGCTGAAAATTTACATCGAGTGTTCTGCCCCGTTCAGGCGGTCGGAACAACTTTTTGTATGCTTTGGTGGCCGCACCAAAGGGTCTCCGGTCGCAAAGCAGAGGATTTCCCGATGGTTAGTTTACGCTATCGCGCTAGCATACTCCTCCCTGGGTCTTCAGAGCCCCATAGGAGTCAGTGTCCATTCCACTCGGGGCGTGGCCTCATCCTGGGCGTGGTCTAGCGGTGTGTCCATAGCAGATATTTGTGCGGCGGCCGGCTGGGCATCGCCGTCCACTTTCACCAGGTTCTATAACTTGTATAACTATGTT
>NW_015505488.1:182939-187189 GCF_001515645.1 Sinocyclocheilus grahami
CACACACTCACTCACTCAGTCACTCACTCACTCACACACACTCGCACACACACACACACACTCACTCACTCAGTCACTCACTCACTCACACACACTCGCACACACACACACACACTCACTCACTCAGTCAGTCACTCACTCACTCACTCACACACACACACACACACACACACCATCTGAACGCTTCATAACATCCTCATGAATCTGAATCTTCATTCGCCGGTGTGACTCGTGTTCTTCTGTTTGAGTGAGTCACACACTGACCTACATTCAGACTCATTCTGAAATATTGAATACACACAAACACACACAATCGTCTCACTGACTTTTTCACATCACCTGTGAATGGATCATTCTGAGTGGCTAATAACCTGTTACTGTAAATGAGTCGGTGATGGTTTCTGTGCACATCTATTCATTTATTCAAAACTCATCTATCATGGACATGTTTTACATTTCAGAATTATTTTGTGGGGCTTAAAATGAAAAATGTGGTATTAACCTTCCTGAGCTTAATCAAGGGAGAAAGCAAGCCATAACAGTAGGCATAATCTTCTGTTAAATATAGTCAGAGGTAGGTCTGGATTAAACTATTAGTTATATCTGAAAAACTGCAGAAACAAAGTGTCAGTCTGTGTTTGACAATCATGCAACAATGTTGTTGTGACTACACTCACTAGCTGCTCTCCCATTGGAGGATGGCATGTACATCACCAACATGCTGAGACGACCTTTCTGAACCATCACACCTCGACTACACACACACACACACACACAGAGAGAGAGAAGCCCTCACTGGGCTTGAACTTCTGCTGCCGTAGCGGCCGAGAGAGCAATGAGACGAGTGCTGGGACACATCTGGGTCAGAGCTGATTAATGGAGCCGCTCCTGAGAAGAGGCCAGTCCTACACCTGCACTGGACACACACACACACACACACACACATGCACGCATGCACACCACACATCTGCAGCACTGCATGCATTAGACACACACACAGACACACACACATCTGGAGTCCTGATCACTGCACTATAATCACAATGACGTCACAAATCTGCTAAAAGTGCTGCGTGATGTCATCGGTCATCAGTTTCTGCATTATAATCCATCATTCCCAGTGTTTTCCTGACCTCAGCAGCAACCCCAAAAACTAAAACGCCCCGAAGCCTCCAGAGCAGACGGGCACGTGTTTTTCTGAAGATCTCGGCCAAGTGAACATTAAAAAAAGAAACACAAACACACAAAGAGTGATGGATAGATTCATCACAGGAACTGTGTTTGTAGTGCAGTGCAGCACTGTATCTCTCTCACACACACACACTCACTCACTCACTCACTCACACACACACATACACACACACACACACTCACTCACTCACACACACACACACACTCACTCACTCACACACACACACACTCACACACTCACACACACACACACACACACGCCGTCTGCACTTCATCAACTTGAGAAACTCCATGTGAAGAATGACATCAGGGTGAAGGAACATCAATGTCCACTGACTTCCCAGAAAAACACATTATGGCAGGGGTGTGAATGCGTTCTGGAATTCCCCAAAGTGCAGCGAGAGTTCGGATTCAGAAGGAAGCGGAAAACACAAGAACCGGAATTCTGAATGCTGAAGCAGAAACAGCAGAACAGACGGCCGAGGCTCATCTGCTGCCACTCTCTTCTCAACACATCCATTACCCAAAGCAACCTAACTATGAAGAACCGATTCAAGTCTTTACACATAAACAGATGAAGTCCTGTCAGTGCAGCAGGAGTGTGTGAAGTGTTTGGTGGTGATTCTACTAGAATTCAAAGTTGTGCAAAGCTGATCATAGATAACAAGACAGCATTAACAAACAACACTCCACAAACCATGATGCTCTCTGTCATTGTTTACTTCTGTAGAGCACAAAAGAAGATATTTTGAAAAATGTTCCTGAAGAATTCCATAGAATGAAACTCGGTGCTCTTTAGTTTCAAAATATATTTTGTGTTCCACAGAAGAAATTAAGTCAGGTTTAAAAGGGACTTAAATGATTTTGTGTGAACAATCCTTTCAAAGTACCACACTTTCAGCACCATAGTAATACACCACTGTACTATGCTGCTGAAATATCACTGTAAGGAAAAGATGGTAAACATGAGTGTCACACACTGTCTAACTTCCATCAGAGATGCAGGACAATCAGCAAATAAACATGTCGATAAACACAAACACCAGCACTGACAGCTCTCTCTCTCTCTCTCACACACACACACACACACACACACTCGTACCGGGGCACGCAGCTCGGAGAGGAGCGGTCGAGCTCCCAGGTGGCGAAGAGGTTCATGGGGACGGGCATAGACCCGGAGCCCGCGGAGCCCCACAGCACCGCTCCAGACGCCGCTGTGGGAGCCGCTCCGCCGCCGCCGCTGCCCGGGTTCAGGAAGGCGGCCCGAAGCCCTCCTCTCTCCAGCGCTGCCGCCATCATCACTTCAGCATGCACCGACCTGAAGAGCTCAGAGCTGATGCAGCGCCGCGACGCTCTGAGAGAGCTTCTGATTCAGCGGAGCGGAGGAGTCTCTGAGGCGGAGCTTCTGCAGCCGGGTAACTGACCGACAGAGGGCCCCGCCGCAGCATCTTCATCTTCATCTTCATCTTCATCAGCAGCAGCAGCGCTGACCTCAATACACAGAATTAAAGAAAGAATAGGAGAAGTGTGAAATATATATACAGTCATAATAGATATATTCATAAATATTATTCAATGAATAATTCTATGAATTAAATATTTATAGCATGTCCACAAACAGAAATATTTGTAAAAATAGTATTACATTATTACATTTACATTTATGCATTTGCTTTCATCCGAAGAAACTTGCATTGCATTCAAAGTATATATTCACATTTGATCATTTCTTGCTTTCCCTGGGCATTGAACCCATGACCTTGGTATTTCTAATGCCATGATCTACTGACTGTATTGCAATAGAATTTATTTATATGCATTGGTGCATTAGCACTATATTGAGACATAAGTGAGAAACCAAAAGCCCAAGACAAATTTGTAGAGTATAGCAAGCTTTAATAATAATAATAGCTTATTTATTTATGGTTCTTTTTGTGTAGTTGTTTTTAATATAATCACATATACACTTAGTATTTGTATTTTTTGTAAATGTTTAAATGTTTGGCAATCAAAAATATAGAAATGGACACAAGCACACACACAGAGGAGTATCCTGCTTAGCTGAGACTGATCCAGATGCTCTTCTGAGCACTGCTTTAAACCCCTTTAACCAGACTCATCAATGTTTAATGACATCGTAAGACATCATGTGGAGGTGTATAGATGACTGTATTAATTCTGCACAGCTTTGGTTTGCCTGTACGAGCAGTCAGCCTGGGTTGTGGTTAGTGAGGGTTAGTTAGGTTAGGGTTAGTTGTGTCAGTCTAACTGGATAATCTGAATACGAGTGAAGCAGCAGCAGCTCAGGTCTGTGAGTGACAGCTGGGTCTCACACACATTCCTCTGATAACAGCTGATATGAGCAGCACTGAACAACAGCTGCAGCACAGTTACACACAGACCGGCTCTTTCATTAATACAGCCAAAGTGAACTGATTCATTGCTGCATTTGTTTGATGGGGTTCTTGTTTTTTTCTGTTTTATATATTTCTCTGTTGAAACCGTGTAATATTTTTTATTAATGTTGAAAGTTGGGTTGTTGTTAAAACTAGTCGAAATTAAAGTAACACAACATGGGCATCTCCAGTGTTGACTTCATCTCTCTCTCTCTCTCTCTCTCACTCACACACACACACACACACACACACACACACACACACACACACACTCACTAACAAACACACACACACACACACACACTCTCTAACAAACACACACACACACACACACACTCTCTAACAAACACACACACACACACACACACTCTCTAACAAACACACACACACACACACACACTCTCTAACAAACACACACACACACACACACACTCTCTAACAAACACACACACACACACACACACTCTCTAACAAACACACACACACACACACACACACACACTCTCACACACACACAAACAAACACTCACACACACACAAACACTCACACACACACTCACTAACAAACACACACTCTCACACACACACACACACACACACACACTCACTAACAAACACACACACACACACACACACACACACACTCACACACACACACACACA
>NW_015505488.1:194968-215807 GCF_001515645.1 Sinocyclocheilus grahami
ACAAACACTCACACACACACACACACACACACACACACACACACACACACTCACTAACAAACACACTCACACACACACACACACACTCACTAACAAACACACTCACACACACACACACACACACACACACACAGTGCTCTCTGTCCAGAGATCTGCTGGATTGTAGCTCTATCTAGTGGAGAGTCTGGAGTTGTTTGTGAGTAAGTTGATTTTCTTTCTGTTTTAAAGATGTTTTCTTTGGATTGTTTGAGAATGTAGGAGAACATAACTTCATTCATTTGTGTTTCCTGCTCGCTAAGTTTCACATACAGAAACTAAAATCTGGCTCTAAATCTCTCTTGTCTTTCTTCACATCCCTTACTCCAAAAAAAACAAAAAAACAACAGCAACAAAACATGGTTACTATAGTTAAACCATGCTAACCACAAATTAACCATGCTTTTGCTGCACTAACCATAGTTTACATTTACATTTACATTTAGTCATTTAGCAGACGCTTTTATCCAAAGCGACTTACAATTGAGGGATACATAAAGCGATTCTTCTTAAAGAGGCAAACAGACACAAGAAGTGGTTGTAATACCAAGTTCTTAGACCACGAGGCGTCGCTCACTAGCGGATCTCAGGCTTCTGGAGGGGATGTAGATGTGTAGTAGTGAGTGGAAGTAGGCGGGTGCTGAGCCTGTGGCTGTTCTATATGCAAGCATCAATGTCTTGAACTTGATGCGAGCCGCAACCGGCAGCCAGTGCAAGGAGATGAAGAGAGGTGTAACATGGGCTTACCGTGGTATTTGCAGTAAAACCGTGCTTATACCTCCTAAAGCCCAGAAACAAAAGGTTTTGTGAATTTAGTATTTTTTCAGGTCACTACATTGTTTAGAGCATAAGAAACAAATTACAATTTTGAAAAATGATATTTTATGCTATAGACCAGGATAAAAAGACAAGAATGAACGTGAGTAGGCAAAAACAATAAATCATCAATACATTTTTAGGTATTTTTTTTATACCAAACTTTGTATAAAGATGAATCTCAACTATGTTACGAAAGATATAACAGAATGATATCCCAGTGTGCTTGATGCAGTATGTGTGTGAAATGGACATAAGAGCGTTTACAGTGTGCATCACTGTATCTGTGGGCCACACGTAATGAAAAAAGCAATAATTAGCAATATTTTCATAATAATATCTCATGTTTCATAGGAATATTGTTCTCTAGCGTAACTCATTGTTCCTTCACTTTGCTGAAGCTTTTGAAGTGTCTGCATCTGTTCTGTGTCAGCTGATGAGACCAGCCGAGAGATGGCGCTGTTCCCCAGCCTTCCTCACAGACACTGCATGTTTATTCGCATGTTCTCTCTTTTCATGTGCATGTGAGTGTAGATGTCAGCTGCAGCATATATGTCTAAAGGATTGTCTAATTAACTTATTGTTATCGTTACTGAAATAATGCTTACTGTATGGCACTTTTTCAGTTTAAATTTGAAATGCTACTATAATTTATGTTTTCTATAAATGCATTGAATTACTTGTGCATGTAAAGAATAAAAGCAGCGGCATCTCCAGCTGCATTCAGTGTGTTTTCTTGTATGTGCATCGCAGATCTGAGTTTTCTAACCTGCACTTTTGCACTCATTGACAAGCTCGGCGTCATTGAGGAATTCTGCGAGCGCGGTGTGGGCGTGGCTTCCGCGACAGGCCACGCCTCCTGAATAAAAGCCCGCACGCAGCGGCTCGCGCGGAGACCCAGCAGCTGATGAGGTGCGCTCGAGACGCTCGCCGGCTGAAGACCCAGCGATATTTCCACTGACTAGCAGCGGCTGATGCGCCCGCAGGTGAGACCTGAGCATCCTCTCTTAACTCGTGCATTGCGTTGTTTTGGCCAGCTTATGGCACTAAATATGGCTCGTCGGTTCTGATTGTGCTGCTTTAGCAGTTTATCAGTCAGCGTGTGTGCTTGGCTTGCTCGGTCAGTCTGAGTCACGTCTTCATTCCTCTGAAGAAGCAAAGGTCACGTTCCGTCATGAATCGCTTTCCACAGACGGGTGTTTCCATCTGCAGCACCACAGAAGCTGTCCCAGCAGTGCTGTTTCACCTGCAGCTCCCCAGACCTCCTGCTCCTCGTGACTGTGGAATGAAGATCATTAGTTTAGTTCCTGCAGCTCTCGCATTGAGTGCAGTCCTTCACATGTGCTCCACAGATTGCTGATGGAGAGCTTGCATGTAAAAGCAGATTCATATATGAGGACATGCACACGGCATCATTTTTCTTTGAATTAACATTTTGTCACAGCTCCAGTGTTCGAGCTCATTCTGATTATTTCTACAGAGCTTTCAAAACAGCTTCACAGTAAATGTTGTAAAATTCATCAGTTATCAAACCAATTCAGTTTCAGCTGAGAAGCATCTCTACAGAAGAGCTCTTACAGCGTCTCCTCGTCTGGATGTGGACATAACTCCTGTGCTGTGTTTGAGGATAATGATCTGAACCTGTGCCTGTGATGCTCTGCTCAGCCAGTGTCACACGAGTTCACCAAAGCTGCATTTATTACATCAAAAATACAGTAAAAACTGTGAAATATTATTAGAATGTAAAACAGCTGTGTTCTGTGTGAATATCTGTTAAACTGTAATGTATTTCTGTGATGTGCAGCTGTATTTTCAGCATCATTCCTCCAGTCTTCAGTGTCACATGATCTTCAGAAATCAGTATAATATGCTGATCTGCTGCTCGAGAAACATCTCTGATTATTATCAATGTTGAAAACAGTCGTGCTGCGCAATATTTTTGTGGAAACTGTGATACACCGTTTTGGGTAAGTTAAGAAATTGATACTTTTATTCATCGAGGACACATTAAATTGAACATTTATAATGTTACGAAAGATTTATATTTCAAATAAATGCTGTTCTTTAAAATTTTCTATTCATCAAAGAATCTTAAAAAATAATATGCATCACAGTTTCCACAAAAAATATGAAGCAGCGCAACTGTTTTCAACCGTGATAACAATAACAATGATTAAAAACTGAGCAAAAATAATAACTGATAATAATTATAAGTGTCATCTGGGTCCAAAAAGTGCCTCTTAACACACTACACAGTCTAACGGCCCGTTCGCACTAAACACAATAACTATAATGATAACAATAAAGGTATAGTTTAAAAATGGATTTGAAACTTAAAAGTATAGCAGAGTCCACTCCAAAAACTATACCATTAATGGCAAAAATGAGCAACATCATTGGACTTTTAGAATTATTTTTTTTTTTTCCAGCTGATGAATGATAAACACATTGACAGTCAATCAGAATTCATCCAGCTTTAAAGAGCTTAAGCATTTAAAGCGGCATGCTTAACAGCTAATGATGATTCAACATGCTCAGTCGAGTAAAAAGCTGCGTCGACAGATGCTCACAAACACAGCGGCATAATACTCTTTGCATTATTTTATCATTTCAAATATAACAAACTCTGTGTGTGAATACTATTGTAAATCGCAAAGCGTAGAATCACACTAGAAACCCTCCTCGATCACACGGCACACATGGGAGCTTATTTCATATCAATGGCAGGTGAAGCACTAAACGACAAGCCTAAACACACGAGCTAAGAAAAGAGAGGACAATGGTAAAGAAATAAATCCTGGTACAGTAAACCAGCTGGACTGAGCGACACAGAAATGTCTCTTTCAGACAGTGGGGCGTTTTGAAAGAATAGGCCATAAAAGTCTGAGTGAGTGTGTGTCTGAGTGAGTGTGTGTCTGAGTGAGTGTGTGTCTGAGTGAGTGTGTGTCTGAGTGAGTGTGTGTCTGAGTGAGTGTGTGTCTGAGTGAGTGTGTGTCTGAGTGAGTGTGTGTCTGAGTGAGTGAGAGAGTGAGAGTGTGTGAGTGAGTGAGTGAGAGTGTGTGAGTGTGAGTGACGGAGTGTGTGAGTGAGTGAGTGAGTGTGTGTCTGAGTGAGGGAGTGTGTGTGTGTGAGTGTGTGTGTGTGAGTGTGTGTGTGTTGAGTGTGTGTGTGTTGAGTGTGTGTGTTGAGTTTGAGCCGTGGTTCTGTAGTCTGGTTGCGTTTCTTCTCTGTCTGGATTATTTTAGCAGGAGGCTGGATTGTTCGGCTCTCTCTTCCTCTCCTCTGTGATCTTTGTGTTTTATTAGGCTGATATTCTGTTATTCTTCTCTGCGCAGGATGTTTAGACGTTCTTCTGCTGAAATATCACTGGCAGCGCTGAGTGTTTATCGCTCCGGTCTGTCACTGCTCCTCACCGGAGCCAGAGAGAGAGAGAGTGTGTGTGTGTGTGTGTGTGTGAGTGAGTGTGTGTGTGTGTGAGTGTGTGTGTGTGTGTCTGAGTGAGTGTGTGTGTGTCTGAGTGAGTGTGTGTGTGTCTGAGTGAGTGTGTGTCTGAGTGAGTGAGAGAGTGAGAGTGTGTGAGTGTGAGTGAGAGTGTGTGAGTGTGAGTGACGGAGTGTGTGAGTGAGTGAGTGAGTGTGTGTCTGAGTGAGGGAGTGTGTGTGTGTGTGTTGAGTGTGTGTGTTGAGTTTGAGCCGTGGTTCTGTAGTCTGGTTGCGTTTCTTCTCTGTCTGAATTATTTTAGCAGGAGGCTGGATTGTTCGGCTCTCTCTTCCTCTCCTCTGTGATCTTTGTGTTTTATTAGGCTGATATTCTGTTATTCTTCTCTGCGCAGGATGTTTAGACGTTCTTCTGCTGAAATATCACTGGCAGCGCTGAGTGTTTATCGCTCCGGTCTGTCACTGCTCCTCACCGGAGCCAGAGAGAGAGAGAGAGAGACACTTTCTCTGACTGACTGTCTCTCATCTGAAACCTCTTATCTTATCGAGCGCATCTGATTCTGATCAGCATAGTTTTCAAACCTTTATTTTAAGTTTTGACTGCTACTGTCACTATTGCACATCATTTAATTCAGTGTCTTTATGAGCTGCTCTGATGTAATGGTCCGGCGTTATTGAAAACATGATAATGAATAACATTCACTCACATGATATTTTTGTAAATTATAGTATTTCAGACAGAGAGTAAATGAAGTGGATCAGACTCATTCTAATGAGCGTGATCTAGTTTGACGTGTTCTAGTTTGGGTTTGCAGTGGTCTAGTTGGACTGAGCTGTCATTATGAACTCGTTATGTGGTGGGGAATTTGAGTCTGATATTAACATCTCGCATTCGAATAAAGCTGAAAATACACAACGCTAGGGATCCCAGTGATTTGAGCACTTTACAAATCCAGTCACACTTTCAAAGAAGGGAATCTTAATGCAATGTAGAATCAACTTGAAATGTTTGTCAAATGTTTTACTGTTGTGATGTATTCGGATAATAATAATAATTTTCAGGTTTCAGTCACTGCTCATCCGGATTATTCATGAGCATCAGCAGGGCAAAGTAAAGAAACACAAGACCAAGAAAACACTTTTGATTGAAAACAGCTCTCAGAAAACATTTGCACAGATCATAAGTGAACACAGACCAGGACTATTACAGAAGCTAACCATTAAAAACATGTTCGTTACTTGAAATAAAATAAACGTTAACTGAAATAAAATAATACTGAGATTAAAAAATAAATATTAAAAATGACAAAAAAGACAGAATTACTAAAAATGCAACTAAAATGAAAATGGGGGGAAAAACTATATTAGTACCTCGATACTAAATGACACTGACACAAACCAAATGTGAAACAAAATCGATTTAATCGACAGTCCATATCTGTACAAATGCCTTTGAATGTTACATTTGTTACGTTTTCTGAAGCTGTGGATCAGCATGGCCTCTGTGTTCATGCGTTTCATTATTTGACATCTAATGATCATTCATAAATATAAACCGATAAATAGTATTCAGTTTTGTTGGATTTAAAATCATCCAACAGTGTGAATGGAAAGTGGAGTAAAGGTCGAACATGGATCGTCCCGTCAGCTCTGGGAGGCCGTGTCACGAAATCAATGCTGCTGCTTTGGGAGCTTGTGGAAAATCCCCTGAGCTGGAATCTGGAGTGCTTCTGAGTACCTGCCTCGGTTTGGCATTGGCCTCGCCATCACTGCGTCTCTGTCTGTGTGGTTTCTGTCTGACTGCTGTACCAGAGTTTAGACTTTAAATAGCCAGTGTGAGAAAAAGCTTCAGGGACGAGTCCCATCACGTCAGTTTAGAACACTTTAGTGGCATGATTGTAGGGGTGTAACGGTAAACCAATGCCACGGTTCACGGTTTTAGAGCCACGGTTGGGTTCTGTTTGCTGTGGAGGTTAATAACAATAATAACAATAATTGCTCTCTGTTAGTTCATGTTGATTAAAGCATTAACAAATGTGACCCTGGAGCACAAAACCAGTCTTAAGTGTCAATTTCATCATCTGAAAGCTGAATAAACAAGCTTTCCATTGGTGTATGGTTTGTTAGGATCGGACAATATTTGAAAATCTGGAATCTGAGGGAGCAAAAAAATCTAAATATTGAGAAAATCATCTTTAAAGTTGTTCAAATGAAGTTCTTAGCAATGCATATTACTAATCAAACATTAAGTTTTGATATATTTACGGTAGGACATTTACTAAATATCTTCAAGGAACATGATCTTTACTTAATATCCTAATGATTTTTGGCATAAAAGAGAAATGTATAATTGTGACTCATACAATGTATTGTTGGCTATTGCTACAAATATCCCCCAGCGACTTAACACTGCTCTTGTGCTGCAGGGACACAGATGAGACTTTAAAAGTTCCAAAGACCAAAAAATCTATTGCCTTAAATTAAAATAAATAATACCTAAATAATGCAAACAAGTCATTGGACTTAGGCTACATATAAAAATGCATGTGCCATGGATAAATAAAATGGAATAGCTGGGCAATAAGGAAATGATTTTAATCAAATATGTAATAACTCAATCTGACACGGAGCTGTTTGAGAGGCAGCTGTGTGCTTTGTCTGCGCGCATGCTTTAGGAAGGGTTGAAATAGCTTGAATGTTTGGATTCAACCTACATGCTATAGTGCAGAAATGTAATGTTTGTGGGATTTTCCCGCTTTATAATCGCAAAACCTGCGGGAATGTGTAGAATTACGCACAATGGCCGCAATCCCGAAAATTCAGGCCCTGGTTTTATTGCACAAGATCAAGCACAAGTGAACTAAGAATTCACAACATTTTTATAATACTGCTCTCATTGTTATGTTATGAATATGACGTCCCAGTCATAGTTATTAATGTTCTGCATTGTTGTTTGTGCTGCTCGCGCTGTAGAGATAATCACTGTATAGGAGGCCTACAATGAAGCGCTTCTGCAGCGTAACTCAACCAAATGCATCTTATATGAGATAAATACATATGCACATAATAATGTACACGATATACATATATAAAGAAAACATTGCAGATTATAGTTCCATTGTTACACCCCTACATGATTGCGTTAACAAAATTACACAAAACAAACTCCTGTTACGCAAAACATTCCTGTCACTGAAACAGTAGGGAATGCCGCTTGCAACACCAGGGTCATGGGTTCAATTCCCAGGGAATGCATGAACTGATCAAGTGTAAACCATGAATGCAATGCAAGTCACTTTGGATAAAAGCGTCTGCCAAATACATGAATTTAAATAATGACGGGGGAAAAAAGTATAATATAAAAATAACAGTTCTGCTGTTCTACTTGACAATCGAGCAGATATGAAGTCTCTCCAGGAGCCTAGATTAGTGTGTCGCTCTTCGGCTCGTAGGGTTCGCGCTCAGTGTCATGATGATCTGACCTCTGAACACCTGCAGCGCTGGAGCGATCCGCCAGTCTTCTGAACCCCGAGCCGTGGGAAGTTTCCATGTGTCTGCACTGTACGAGCCTCATGCACGCCCACGGTTCACTCTCGCTATGAGTGTGATCAGATCTGCGCTCACTCTTGTGTAATTGGTCATTAGTGAAATGAAAGGCTTTCACATTTTCATTCAGTCGGGAGATTTTGGGATTATCCCATGGTGGATGAAGCCGCTGACGTCGTCTTGTTTCTAACGTGTTAGCAGTTATGCAATGTGTTTCACATTTTGACTCATGGATGAGGGAATCTCAATCATCTTTAGCATCCTACGCTCCACTTTACTTAAAGGGGTCATATGACGTTGCTAAAAATAACATTATGTTGTGTATTTGGTGTAATGAAATGTGTTTATGCGGTTTAAGGTTCAAAAAACACATTATTTTCCACATACTGTACATTATTGTTTCTCCTCTATGCCCCGCCTTTCTGAAACGCGCCGATTTTTACAAAGCTCATCGGTCTGAAAAGCGAGGTGTGCTGTGATTGGCCAGCTATCCAGTGCGTTGTGATTGGCCGAATACCTCAAGCGTGTGACGGAAATGTTACGCCCCTCACCATACTGTGATGATGTCCTGTCCGGCCGGAGCGACGAGACAAACACATTAAAACCCATTATAAACCAGGCATTTGTTGCATCCAGTGGGGACATAATTACTGATTATAATGACTTATACTGTCTTTTTACACGTTGTGTTGCATCGCGCCGCGTAAACATAAAACCATGTGCATTTGTGATCGGAGAAATGACAAACTACAAGCACTACTCTACACTGCTCAAAACTTCTTTGCGTGCACATTTGGGCGTCATTATGCAAATCTTCCCACATAGTGAGGTAGATATGTGGGGGCGTGTTAGAACGAGCCGTTTTAGGAGGACGTGGACGAGTCTTAACTTTTATAAAGAATATCTCTTTGGATTTGAGACTTTAGTCTTTGCAACTTTAGGGATCTTATCTATGCACAATCAGCTTGTAACACTCCAAAGAGAAAGGGACAATTGAAATCGCATCATGTGACCCCTTTAACTTCACCTGCTGTCCGGCCTTTAGTCGGAGCAGATTTGAGCTCAGAGATTCGGTTCGCATGGGTCAGATGGATGTTCACTTCATCCGCTTGCGTTGGGAATGAATGAGTGACTTTTATTAGTCGGACAGTGGAGATCCCAGCATGCTTTGCATGGACAGAAACGGACGTGTTGAGCTGCAGAAGAGCTGATGGTTTGGGGGTTTCCAGTGTGGTGAAGAGTGAAGCTGCGCTTGAGGATGCTTCATGAAGGGCTTCCTGTATGTTGTTGTGCTCAGAAAGCAGTTACCGTGCGGTAAGAAACATGCTCGATGCAAGAGACTGGTTTGAGTTTGTTTTATTGTATAACTGCGTGATAGAATGCATCCTTCTCAAACGCAGTGCGATCTGTTCGTTCAGTTCTAGCAGAGACTCTGCTGGTGATGTGCGTGCATTGAGAGTAACTGTGTGTGTTGTGTGTCCTGTGCAGCTGAGCCGTGATGACTGACGTGATGATCAGCGCCACACCGATGGACGACATGAGGCTCAGTCCCAGCAAAGACCGCCTGACCTTCCAGGTAACGTCTGCTCGCTGCCTGTCTGCTTGGGTCTGCAGCTCCAGCTGCTCCTGAACGCTCAAATAAATTTAATTCGGTAAAATTTAATAAAATCCGTGTTGTTTTTTCCCCCCAAATTTCATTTAGATTTTTTACGAAATTCTATTTGATGTTATCCCAAATTCTGCTTTCTCTGTTTTCATTTTTTTATTACATTTTAATAATCAAGACGGATGTCTAATCGGTTGAATTCATAAAACTTCAACAATTGAATAGTTTCCCAAAATATTTATTTTTAAAACCAATATTAGAGCCCCATGAAATATGTTTTCAGAAATCCTGTGCTGTCTATTTTAATTTTTCTGCATTCTGTTTTATGATTGATTGCAAATGTATTATCAAAACAGTATTCCTGTAACAGTAGAGTTTGGTGCTTGCGTTAAATCCCGGGGAATGCATGAACTGATAAAGTGTAAACCTTGAATGCGATGTAAATGTATCAAACAAATGCATAAAGCTTTAACGAATTAATTAAACTTTTGAAATGTAATCCGATGGAAATGTAACAATTCCTTTTATTTTAAAAGGCTGCACAATAGAGGTTTACAAAATTGTATCATATTCAGTAAGGTTTTAAAAAACTGTATATGTATTATTATTATTATTTTAACCGACTTCACACGCACTAGTCCGTATCACCATCTGATTAAGTGTACAGCCCTACTTTTGATTTATTCATCCAACATTTGCCAAATTCATTCCGTGTCACGCAGTAAATTCCATTTTTTATGATGGATTCAGTCCGTGTTCTCCACACTGCAGAAGTCATATAGCCATGTGAAGTCATGTGAAGAATAAAACGCATCTGTTCATCGCAGCCTCCTGTCTGCTAGATATTTGGATGCTCTAAGTGCAAATGAGTTCTGACTCTGTAATGCTTCACCTGAGCGTTTAGAGATGAGAAGGTCTGCCATTAGCGTTCATGAGGATTTGAACCGTGTCATGAACTCATCTGAGCTCCTCTGGAGTTTCCGGTGTCTTGAACCGTCTCAGGAGGTGCTGTGGAAACATTTAGTCTCTTTTTAGAATGAAGGGCTGAAAACCTTCCTCTGGGGTTTTTGTTCAGAGTTTAATGGCTGATGGTTATTTTTAGTCTGGATTTTCAGTCTCATGCTCTGCTGTTGTTTATGGATCGGGGGGTCAGACGAGGGTCTCATGGTTCAGTTCCTGTTATAGAACATGTCTCTTGTCCTTCTTTTCATCTGTTTTCTTTCTCATCATTCACACACACACACACACACACACACACACACAAATGTTCTTTCCACTGGCGGGTTGCCCAAATTGTGTTATTGGTTTCCCTGCCGCTCATGTATGTCACTGAATGATGCCGAGCTAAAAATACACCTCACTTCATCCAGAATTCAGCCGAACGAGACTTCAGGACGTCAGGGGAAGAACGAGTGTGTGTGTTTGTGAGTGTGTGTGTGTGTGTGTGTGTGTGCTGGAGTTTCCGGTGTCTTGAACCGTCTCAGGAGGTGCTGTGGAAACATTTAGTCTCTTTTTAGAATGAAGGGCTGAAAACCTTCCTCTGGGGTTTTTGTTCAGAGTTTAATGGCTGATGGTTATTTTTAGTCTGGATTTTCAGTCTCATGCTCTGCTGTTGTTTATGGATCGGGGGGTCAGACGAGGGTCTCATGGTTCAGTTCCTGTTATAGAACATGTCTCTTGTCCTTCTTTTCATCTGTTTTCTTTCTCATCATTCACACACACACACACACACACACACACACACAAATGTTCTTTCCACTGGCGGGTTGCCCAAATTGTGTTATTGGTTTCCCTGCCGCCCATGTATGTCACTGAATGATGCCGAGCTAAAAATACACCTCACTTCATCCAGAATTCAGCCGAACGAGACTTCAGGACGTCAGGGGAAGAACGAGTGTGTGTGTTTGTGAGTGTGTGTGTGTGTGTGTGTGTGTGTGCGAGAGAGAGTGTGAGTGAGTGAGTGTGTATGAGAGTGTGTGTGTGTGAGAGAGAGAGTGAGTGAGTGAGTGTGTATGTGTGTGTGTAATCTGACTGAATGTTCTTGATGTTTATCTGCTCAGATCTTTCCGGATCCCTCAGACTTCGAGCGCTGCTGTAAGCTGAAGGACCGTCTGCCGTCTATCGTGGTGGAGCCGACGGAGGGCGAGGTGGAGAGCGGGGAGCTGCGCTGGCCTCCTGAGGAGTTCCTGGTGAGCGAAGAGGAGGAGGAAGAGTGCGATGGAAACCTGCAGAACGAACAGATGCAGAACTCTCAGCATTAGAGAGGAACCAACTGACTCTCTCTCTCTCTCTCACACACACACACACACACACACACACACTGATTCCCAGGGATAGAATAGAGGATCACACCAACGCATACAGAACAACTGATCCACTGACATCCGTTCGCTCGGACCATGAGCTGGACTTCATTCCCACCAGAGTGTGTGTGTGTGTGTCAGAAGATTATTCCTAATGGTGATGGTCTGTCCTGCACTCATTCCTGTTATTTACATGCTTTTCTGAATAACACCAATCTTCCTGACCAGATGCCATTAGTGTTTGTATGTGGATTTTACTGTTAATATTCTGTAGATGAATGACCGGTAAGATGTCTTTAGTGTGTCAGTCTGCATCAGTCCTGAATTCTGTCGGAGAAACCGCAGCCGTCTTCCTTTCATCTGATGTTGCTGTATTTGTCCACAGCAGGACTGACCGTGTGTCATGTTCTTATGGATCCTGTGTTTGTGTGTCTGTATGCAGTATATATATATATGTGTAGATGTCAGTGTTTGTGTTGCGGGTCTGTCACAGAATCACTTCCTGACTGTTCATCTGTAAAGACTCAGGGAGTTTGCTCTTATTTTGTATGTACACTGCTTCTTCTCTGACCGACAGAGGCTGTAAATAAACCATTTGAAAGTGCTTTACAAACCAGTGCTTCCCGAGAATCTCTTCAGACTCTGTGTGTTATAAACGGGAAGAAAACCTGGAGGAAATACACAAATGGAGAGAGAGAGAGAGAGAGAGAGTGTGTGTGTGTGTGTGTGTGTGTGGGTATGTGTACCTACTTAAACATATTTTTCAGAAATAATTTGTACCCAGAAATTAGTTAAAACTGAGAAAACCTCCTTTTGGGGATGTCTGTATTTGTAAACACGGCATAAAAATGTAGTAAGTGTTTTTAAAAGTGTAGTAATGCAGTCAGTTTTCTGTTCGGGTTAGTTTGTAGTATTTATAACTAGCTGTATATAGAAAATAATAGAGGTCTATACAATATTACTGTAAAGGTATGTTTGTGTGTGTGTGTGCAAAAGCTTCTGCTGTGAATATACTCTATTTTTCTAAGCGTTTGTTTACATCTATGAGCTGCTTTGTGAGCGTGAAACAGGCCGTGTGTTTTTATCCTGGTTTGTTTCTCTCTCGATGCGACTCGCCACTCAACACAAAGACTTTAAACATATTGTGACTTCCTGCAGAGAATCTATGTATGTGTGTGTGTTGTGAATGTGCATGTATACTGTATTTAGTTTTGCTAACCGCACGTTGCCTTCCTGCCTCCATAGGCTCACCTCGAAACTAGCACACTTCCTCTCCACAGAACAGAAATGCTGCTTTGAGCCTTGCGTTTAGTTTAAATTATTTATCATTTATTGACTTTTTCAACCAGCTTTGTATTATTACAATATCAGTAATATTTGAATGTTTGCCCATGTGCAGCAGGAGAACTTCAGACAGATCTAGGGCTTCTGTGAAAACTACAGAAAGCACTGCCGTGGCTTTGCATCCCTGCTCACGGACAGTCGGATTGAGCCCAGTGCATTATGGGTGTTGAAGTTTTCCTAAATTTTAGGCAAAAGGGAACACAGCCCTTTCTGTTTTCTCTAATCATGCAGCACAGATTAGTTATTTTGGTCACTGTTTCAATCAAAAGCCCAGCAGTGAACAAGCTCAGCTGATGTGATGTTAGTAAGAGCTCTGCGTCTCATACTCATTCACTGACAGACTCTCAGTTTCACTTCTGAGAGCTGAAGATCACAAAATGAAGACTTTAACTCTGTTCTTCCTGCTTCGATCTCTTCAGCTCTAGATTGTGTGCTCCTCTAGCATTCACGTTGTGTTCTGACAGTACTGTACAACTCTCCTGGGAATATTATGTGGCTTTGGATAAAAGCATCTGCTGAATGTATTCGTGTAAATTATGAATGTATGCAAACGATGCCACTGAATGTTTCAGTAATCAGGCCTTCGGTCAAATTTGTTCTGATTTGGCCATAGAAAGTTTTTCATATTGAAACACAAATCTGAATAGATTCTCTGTTAAGCGACATAAGTGTCACCTGTTTTATACTGTGTTCAGTACGTGACTCTCAGCAGTTGATAACTCAGTTTGAAAGTGACTTCTGTGTGAGCGCTGCTTCATACAGCACTACAATACTGACAATTAACAATGCCAGATCTGTCTAATGTGAGCGCACTGTTATTGTGTGGAAAATTACAGTGGGCAGAATGTCACGGGTCACCAGCTTGGGGGTTAGGGGTCAGGACAGGTGTCGTTTACATCAAGTGATGCTCCCAGCGCTGAGTATGTGTAGAGAAATAACTTCCAGAACATCAGATGAACTGCTTTTGCATTAGCGGACCGGCTATCATTATCCTAACATGAGATTTCACACCTGACGACAGACCCACCGGAGGCTCCACGGATTCCTGCACTTCTGAGAAAATCACCATGAGCGTGTGTGTGTGTGTGCACTTGAGAGAGAGAGCATGTGTGTGTGTGTGTGTCTGTGTGTATTTTAAATGGTTGTCCGGGTCACTGATATCTGTTCTGTCTCATTCTTGAAATTCTTTCTAGTGGAAACAAATTGGCACTGATGCTTGTCTGTCAGCATGTCTGAACACACTCACACTCACTCACACATTAGTGAGCTCATCTCATAGACATGCATTGTTTTAATGGATTGTTAATGATATTTTCTGTGTCAACCTCTTAAAGACCTCCGACCCCTAAATAAACCCTCACAGAAACCTGTGCAAAACACTAGATTAAAATACAAGCACCTGTTTTAAAACTACTGAGGACCAGCTCACCAGTCACTGTTCAAAACGGTTAACTATTAGTGAGGGCATTTGGACCTCACAGGTATAGTCAAACCTTCACACACACACACACACACACACGCATTCTCAATCACAGCTGAAAGTTAATGTCTCTCTGTTCGTTTGATTATAATGTAACACACACTTTCACAGTGTATCAGAACTCATACTGTCCACATACACATCCATTACTGTGTGTGTGTGTGTGTGTGTGTGTGTTCAGTATGCGTAAAGGAAAGTTTCTATTCCCAGATGAACACTGAGAAAATGGCAGATTATTTTACTCTTTCTTTAGTCTGAACATGAAGCACAGCAGCAAGAGTCTGTGTGACACAGCAGAACCATGACTTAGACACTTCAGTGCTAGAGAAACAAGAGAAGCACAAGAATCACATGAGAAACACAAGAGGAAAAACAAGAGAAACACGAGAACCACATGAGAAACACAAGAGAAACACACGAGAACCACAAGAGAACCACAAAAGAAATACACGAGAACCACAAGAGAACCACAAGAGAACCACATGAGAAATACATGAGAAACACACGAGAAACACAAGAGAACCACAAGAGAAACACACGAGAATCACAAGAGAAACACACGAGAACCACAAGAGAAACACACGAGAACCACAAGAGAACCACACGAGAACCACACGAGAACCACACGAGAACCACAAGAGAAACACACGAGAACCACACGAGAAACACAAGAGAAACACAAGAGAACCACATGAGAACCACAAGAGAACCACACGAGAAACACACGAGAACCACAAGAGAACCACAAGAGAAATACACGAGAACCACACGAGAACCACACGAGAAACACAAGAGAAACACAAGAGAACCACATGAGAACCACAAGAGAACCACATGAGAACCACAAGAGAAATACATGAGAACCACACGAGAACCACACGAGAACCACACGAGAAACACAAGAGAAACACAAGAGAACCACACGAGAAACACAAGAGAACCACACGAGAACCACACGAGAAACACACGGGAACCACACGAGAACCACACGAGAACCACAAGAGAACCACACGAGAAACACACGAGAAACACAAGAGAACCACACGAGAACCACACGAGAAACACAAGAGAAACACAAGAGAACCACATGAGAACCACAAGAGAACCACATGAGAACCACAAGAGAACCACATGAGAACCACAAGAGAAATACATGAGAACCACACGAGAACCACACGAGAACCACACGAGAAACACACGAGAACCACAAGAGAACCACAAGAGAACCACATGAGAAACACAAGAGAACCACACGAGAAACACACGAGAACCACAAGAGAAACACATGAGAAACACAAGAGAACCACACAAGAAACAAAAGAGAAACACAAGAGAAACACAAGAGAACCACATGAGAACCACACGAGAAACACACGAGAACCACAAGAGAATCACAAGAGAAACACAAGAGAAACACACGAGAACCACAAGAGAAACACACGAGAACCACAAGAGAACCACAAAAGAAATACATGAGAAACACACGAGAAACACAAGAGAACCACACAAGAACCACACGAGAACCACACGAGAACCACAAGAAAACCACAAGAGAAACACATGAGAACCACAAGAGAAACACACGAGAAACACACGAGAACCACAAGAGAAATACATGAGAAACACAAGAGAAATAAATGAGAAACACAAGAGAAACACAAGAGAACCACAAGAGAACCACAAGAGAACCACACGAGAACCACAAGAAAACCACAAGAGAAACACATGAGAACCACAAGAGAAACACACGAGAACCACAAGAGAAACACACGAGAACCACAAGAGAAACACACGAGAACCACAAGAGAACCACAAAAGAAATACATGAGAAACACACGAGAAACACAAGAGAACCACACGAGAAACACACGAGAACCACAAGAGAACCACAAAAGAAATACATGAGAAACACACGAGAAACACAAGAGAACCACACGAGAAACACACGAGAACCACAAGAGAACCACAAAAGAAATACATGAGAAACACACGAGAAACACAAGAGAACCACACGAGAAACACACGAGAACCACAAGAGAACCACAAAAGAAATACATGAGAAACACACGAGAAACACAAGAGAACCACACGAGAAACACACGAGAACCACAAGAGAACCACAAAAGAAATACATGAGAAACACACGAGAAACACAAGAGAACCACACGAGAAACACACGAGAACCACAAGAGAACCACAAAAGAAATACATGAGAAACACACGAGAAACACAAGAGAACCACACGAGAAACACACGAGAACCACAAGAGAACCACAAAAGAAATACATGAGAAACACACGAGAAACACAAGAGAACCACACGAGAAACACACGAGAACCACAAGAGAACCACAAAAGAAATACATGAGAAACACACGAGAAACACAAGAGAACCACACGAGAAACACACGAGAACCACAAGAGAACCACAAAAGAAATACATGAGAAACACACGAGAAACACAAGAGAACCACACGAGAAACACACGAGAACCACAAGAGAACCACAAAAGAAATACATGAGAAACACACGAGAAACACAAGAGAACCACACGAGAAACACACGAGAACCACAAGAGAACCACAAAAGAAATACATGAGAAACACACGAGAAACACAAGAGAACCACACGAGAAACACACGAGAACCACAAGAGAACCACAAAAGAAATACATGAGAAACACACGAGAAACACAAGAGAACCACACGAGAAACACACGAGAACCACAAGAGAACCACAAAAGAAATACATGAGAAACACACGAGAAACACAAGAGAACCACACGAGAAACACACGAGAACCACAAGAGAACCACAAAAGAAATACATGAGAAACACACGAGAAACACAAGAGAACCACACGAGAAACACACGAGAACCACAAGAGAACCACAAAAGAAATACATGAGAAACACACGAGAAACACAAGAGAACCACACGAGAAACACACGAGAACCACAAGAGAACCACAAAAGAAATACATGAGAAACACACGAGAAACACAAGAGAACCACACGAGAAACACACGAGAACCACAAGAGAACCACAAAAGAAATACATGAGAAACACACGAGAAACACAAGAGAACCACACGAGAAACACACGAGAACCACAAGAGAACCACAAAAGAAATACATGAGAAACACACGAGAAACACAAGAGAACCACACGAGAAACACACGAGAACCACAAGAGAACCACAAAAGAAATACATGAGAAACACACGAGAAACACAAGAGAACCACACGAGAAACACACGAGAACCACAAGAGAACCACAAAAGAAATACATGAGAAACACACGAGAAACACAAGAGAACCACACGAGAAACACACGAGAACCACAAGAGAACCACAAAAGAAATACATGAGAAACACACGAGAAACACAAGAGAACCACACGAGAAACACACGAGAACCACAAGAGAACCACAAAAGAAATACATGAGAAACACACGAGAAACACAAGAGAACCACACGAGAAACACACGAGAACCACAAGAGAACCACAAAAGAAATACATGAGAAACACACGAGAAACACAAGAGAACCACACGAGAAACACACGAGAACCACAAGAGAACCACAAAAGAAATACATGAGAAACACACGAGAAACACAAGAGAACCACACGAGAAACACACGAGAACCACAAGAGAACCACAAAAGAAATACATGAGAAACACACGAGAAACACAAGAGAACCACACGAGAAACACACGAGAACCACAAGAGAACCACACGAGAAACACACGAGAAACACACGAGAAACACAAGAGAAACACAAGAGAAGCACACAAAAACACACAAGAAACACACAAGAAATACTGTACAAGAGAAACACACGAGGAGTACATGAGAAACACATGGACTCAGTGTTTGCTGGTAGAACAGGACAGATCATGAGTCTGACGTCATTGAAACGTCCATCAGCCACTGCACAATAAAATAAAAGACAATTCACATTTACAACTATAGGATAAGAACTAAATAAACTAATCATTACTAAACCAACAACATGTTTACTAGATCCCATTCCCACTAAACTATTGAAAGAGTTGTTACCTGTAGCAGAAGAGCCTCTTCTCAATATTATTAACTCTAGGTCATGTTCCAAAACCATTTAAGATGGCAGTTATTAAGCCTCTCATTAAGAAACCACAACTAGATCCAAATGAATTGACAAATTACAGACTCATTTCAAATCTTCCGTTTATGTCTAAAATATTAGAAAAAGTTATGTCCACTCAATTGTACTCCTTCCTGCAAAAAAATTATATCTATGAAAAATTTCAGTCTGCATTCAGACCCCACCATAGCACAGAAACTGTACTCGTTAAAATTACAAATGACTTGCTTCTAGCTTCTGACCAAGGATGTGTTTGACCATGACATACTCTTAGGCCGACTACAAAATGACACTGGTATTCAGGGACAGGCATTACGGTGGTTTAGCAGACCATTGTACCATGTTGTCTACTTAAATGGTGAAAAATCAAAGTTAACATCAGTAAATTATGGGGTGCCGCAAGGATCCGTTTTAGGCCCTCTGTTATTTTCAATATACATGCTGCCACTTCACAACATCACTAGAAAACATGGATTTAGTTTCCACTGCTGATGCTCAGTTATATATTTCATCAAGACCAGACGAAATTTCTAAACTATCCAAGTTGACAGAATGTGTTAAAGATATAAAACAATGGATGACCAGTAATTTTCTTCAATTCAATTCAGACAAGACTGAGGTATTACGTATTGGACCAAAAACCTGCACACAGAATCTCTTAGAATACAATTTGCAACTAGACGGATGTACTGTTGTGTCATCATCTGCAGTTAAAGACCTGGGTGTTATATTAGACAGCAACTTAACTTTTGAAAATCATATTTCATATGTTACAAAAACAGCCTTCTTTCACCTCAGAAACATTGCTAAGCTACGGAACGTGTTATCCATTTCTGACGCAGAAAAGCTAGTTCATGCATTCAAGACCTCTCGACTAGATTACTGTAATGCACTGCTAGCTGGTTGTTTGTTATCTTCAATAAACAAGTTACAGGTAGTCCAAAATGCAGCTGCTAGAGTTACTACCAGGTCAAAAAAATATGATCATATTACCCAAATTTTACACTGGTTACCTATTAAATTCCGTATTGATTTCAAAATATTGCTACTGACCTATCCACCTTTTTCTTCAACGCGGAAGTAAGCCTATGGGTGAGACTTCCGGTTCATTAGCCGCTATAGGTAAATAACGAGGAGAATAACAACGTGCAGTAAACGGTAAAACTGTTTGCACTACAAACCAGTGTGTTCATAATTTCAGATAATACATTAAAATAATATGATAAGACACACCAACTTTCAATATCAAGCAGCAAAACGAACTGTTTTGCTCAGCTAAAAATAGCTGGACGGAGTGGACGCAGATGAGACCGGAAGCCATACCCATATATTTTCCAAATGGCCGCGCCCATTTTTACGACAAGAAAAAGGTGGATAAGGAACTAAATGGTTTAGCCTTAGTTTACCTTCTAGACTTATTATGATATATTATATTGTGACCCAAATGATTTGGCTCAGTGTGTTCACTGAGGAAAACCCTGTTCATTTACACGAATGAAACGCACACAAACACTGCTTTTGTTGACTGACTTGTTTAACCAAATGCCTTTTCACTAGGAAATTTTGCAAATAATTACAAGAAACAAGCAAGTAAAACATTGAATTAAACATGACATTTTTGAAGTAGAAAGACAGAAATGGTATTTTCTTGTAAAATGTACTTCAAAAAGTAAAACATTCAATAAGCCAAAGTGCCCAGAGCAACGTCCTTTACCCGTGAATCCGCCACGCTCGACATCATGCATCACATTTAGCCAAATCACAGGTCAGACGTGCCCATCGTGACGAAGCCACGGCAGAATGAATCGCTCAGAGCTTCAGAACGTCTGCAGCTTCAGGCCTCATTATACTTTCACTGTGTTGACTGTCGGCATTTCCAGACAATGAAACCAGTCAAAATCTAGACTGGTTTTCACCTTCATGCGTGTTGTTCATGAGCAGTTAACAGTGTGTTGATGTGACGTCAATCATCATCCGTCTGCTGAAGGCATGAGTTCATCGCTTTGACCTTGTTTGCGCTGCAGTGACCCCTCAGTGGTTCAGTGATAAACTACACCGACCCTCAGATAAAACACATGCCACAGCGACCGGATCATGGAAACACACACACACACACACACTCTCTCACACACACACAAGCACACA
>NW_015505488.1:216190-221190 GCF_001515645.1 Sinocyclocheilus grahami
ACACACACTCTCTCTCTCTCACACACACACACACACACACACACTCTCTCTCTCACACACACACACTCTCTCTCTCTCTCTCTCACACTCTCTCACACACACACTCTCACACACACACACACACACACACACGTCCGCTGGCTCTGAGATATGTGATGCGAGGACTGGCCTTTATTAAAAGGCTTTATTGTTAAGCTGCCCATTTTTTCCATTGCCCGTACATGGAGTGCCGTGAGCAGTGATGTTGCACATGCCTTCTAACTATAGATTATGTGTGCTGTCACTTATTTAACACACAGGGCCTCACAAACATCGCTCTCATGAAGTCATCCCATCAGACTCCACACTAGAAGTCACTTGTTCATTCCAGCATGTTTTCCTAATCTAACCTTTTTATTGTATGAGAAACAAAAGAGGCAGAATAGAGCAAATATACGACAATCAGTGGTTAAAGATCAAAACCCACAGATCTGTCAAAGTTTAGCTGGGATCTTTCGCAGTGGCACTTCAGACCACCCCTGCTGGACTACGATGGACCTACACAAAACCACTCAGAATACACCTGTCTTTATAATGATCAAATACTCAGATTTACATGAGAACTACCTGTTTGGCGTCTTTACTAGTGAACTAGGACTGAGAGCCGAACTAACAGACGGCTAGATGCTTATATACGGTCTGCGCCTAACGGGGCGGGGCTTAGCAGTTCGGAAGTGCTCTGTCATTGGTCAGGTGAGCGTCGAGTCATCAGAGGCGGAAGTTCAGAGGTCTCGCAAACCAAAGGTCGGATAATCGTGGATTCCACTGTAAACAGCGAGTTTGCGTCGCGTTTTCTGTGTTCGCGCTCGATCTGAGCGGATGGGGCTTTAGCTGTGGCGTTGGTTCGACTGGAGATGTTTGGATGTCGTCGCGGCTGATATTTACAGTCACTCGGGCGAACGTAAAGCGCTGAAGTGAGTAAATAGTGGCACACAGTCAGTGCTGAATCTGATCGACTCGCATCATCTGAGTGAACACTGAGCTCTGGAGGTGATCTGCTCTAATGATCGGTGACAGATGAACACGGCTGTATTACTGACGCCTTCACACACGATTCATTCATTCATCAACAAGTGTGCTGCTTAATAACCCAGTAGGGGTTCAATCTTCTACTGGCTGGCAGGAGCCGCCACTGGCAGGTCACGTGATCTGCCTGGCGGCTGGAAGTCCGCTGTCAGGAACCATTGATTTATGGCAGATTTATGTTGCTCTCCTTCCACTCTATACGGGAATAATAATATAATTTTTTTTATTGTACATCTGTTCATATGACTTTATTCTTTTACATATTCTATGTTTTATGGAGTGATGTGGAACCCGTTCAATTCGGAGCTGAAAGTGACTGGCTGCACTGAAGCGGCAGTAACCCACCAGTCCGGATCACGGTCATTTGAACACTTTATTTGTGATAAACCTCCCTAAAATGTCCACAGTTTAAAAGACTAGACTTATAATAATATATAAATAATCATAAAATAATATAGTAAATTGCAGAGACAGTGGTAGGGAACACATTAAACTCGGAGCGCTCTTGCGGCATGCCGATTGAGCAGCCAGTGCAAGCGGCAATAACCTGCCAGTCCGGATCACGGCCATTTGAACACTTTATTTGTGATAAACCTCCCTAAAAATGTCGATCATGTAAAAGAACAGACCCATAAGAATGAATTCATAATCATAAAATAATATATTTCCTTGCAGAGAGAGTGGTAGAGAACGTGTTATACTGGCAGCTTCATAGCGGCTGGCTGGACTAAAGTGTCAGTAACCCACCAGTCGGGATAACAGTTATTTGACCACTTTGATTGGGATAAACCTCCCTAAAACGTATATCATATAAAATGATAGATTCATATGAATATAGCCTATACATAATAATAATGCAACGGTTTTTCTTGCAACGGGAGTGGTAGAACGCGATAATCTTTAAGTTTAACAGTGACTGGCTGGATGAGCGGCCAGCGAAGCGTCAGTAACCCACCAGTCAGGATCACGGCAATTTGACGGCTTTAATCGGGATGAATCTTCCTTAAACGTCAATCATATAAAATAATAGATTCACACGAATGCATTAATAATAATAAAAAAATGAATTAAATTGTAGTGAGAGTCATATGGAACGCGTTAAACTCGCAGCTCAATAGCAGCTGGCTAGACTGAAGAGTAGGCAACCCACCAGTCGGGATCACGATCATTTGACCACTTAAATCAGGATAAAACCCCCTAAACCATATATGATCTTAAAGAATAGATTAATGAGAATATATTTATAATAATAATAATAGTAATGCATTTCCTTGCAGCTAGAGTGGTAGAGAACGCGTCAAAATTAGAGCTCAATTGCCACTGGCTGGACTGAGCGGCCAGAACAGCGTCAGACCCACCAGTCGGTGTTACGGCCATTTGTCTCCTTTATTCAGGATAAACCTCCCTTATACGCCTATGATATTAAAGAGTACATTCATAAGAATACATTAATAATAATAAAACAATTAATTTCATTGCAGTAAGAGTCCCCCCAGCCACTGGCAGGTCACATGACCTGTCAGTGGCAGCTCCTGCCAGCCAGTTGAAGACTGAACCCCCACTCTCATAACCCGTCATAACACTTCATAACCCGTCATAACGCTTCGTAACCCGTCATAACACTTCATAACCCATCATAACGCTTCGTAACCTGTCATAACACACCATAACACGTCATAACACTTCATTACCCTTCATAACGCATCGTAACCCTTCATAACGCTTTGTATCCCATCATAACGCTTCGTAACCTGTCATAACACTCCGTAACCCATCATAACGCTTCGTAACCCGTCATAACACTTTGTAACCCGTCATAACCCATCATAACACTTCGTAACCCGTCATAACGCTCTGTAACCTGTCATAACGCTTCATAACCCGTCATAACGCTTTGTAACCCGTCATAACGCTTCGTAACCCGTCATAATGCTTCGTTACCCTTCATAACGCTTTGTAACCCTTCATAACGCATTGTGACCCTTCATAACTCTTCGTAACCCATCATAACGCTTCATAACCCATCATAACGCATCGTGACCCTTCATAACTCTTCGTAACCCATCATAACGCATCGTAACCCTTCATAACGCTTCATAACCCATCATAACGCATCGTGACCCTTCATAACGCTTTGTAACCCATCATAACGCATCGTGACCCTTCATAACGCTTCGTAACCCGTCATAACGCATCGTAACCCTTCATAACGCTTTGTAACCCGTCATAACGTATCGTGACCCTTCATAACTCTTTGTAACCCATCATAACGCATCGTGACCCTTCATAACGCTTCGTAACCCTTCATAACTCTTCGTAACCCATCATAATGCATCGTGACCCATCATAACTCTTCATAACCCGTCATAACGCATCGTAACCCATCATAACTCTTCGTAACTCGTCATAACGCATCGTGACCCTTCATACCGCTTTGTAACCCTTCATAACGCATCGTGACCCTTCATAACGCATCGTGACCCTTCATAACGCATCCTAACCCTTCATAACGCATCGTAACCCTTCATAACGCTTCGTAACCCTTCATAACGCTTCGTAACCCTTCATAACGCTTCGTAACCCTTCATAACTCTTCGTAACCCATCATAATGCATCGTGGCCCGTCATAACTCTTCATAACCCGTCATAACGCATCGTAACCCATCATAACTCTTCGTAACTCGTCATAACGCATTGTGACCCTTCATAACGCTTCGTAACCCTTCATAACTCTTTGTAACCCATCATAACGCATCGTGACCCTTCATAACGCTTTGTAACCCGTCATAACGCATCGTGACCCTTCATAACTCTTCGTAACCCGTCATAACGCATCGTAACCCGTCATAACGCTTCGTAACCCATCATAACGCATTGTGACCCTTCATAACGCATCCTAACCCTTCATAACGCTTTGTAACCCGTCATAACGCATCATAACCCGTCATAACGCATCGTAACCCTTCATAACTCTTCGTAACCCTTCATAACGCTTTGTAACCCGTCATAACGCATCGTGACCCTTCATAACTCTTCGTAACCCATCATAACTCTTCGTAACCCTTCATAACGCTTCATAACCCCTCATAACGCTTTATCTGCTGCTGTTTCATCCAGTGTTTTCCTCTCAAGTCAGGCTCCATTTGTCGTTCTCACAGGGTTCACTGCGCTAAACTGAGATTTCAGCTCTCATGAAGCACCTGATTCTGTCATATTTCTGTCATATTTCATCTGTCACTGGTAATGAAGAGATGAGGCTGCAGACTGTAGTTTCTGCTGTACAGTATTACTGAGTCATTTGGACACTGATAGAGATTTATAGACTCCCTTGTGAAAAAGAAGTGCACTTAATTGTATTTAATGTGCACTTGTAGTGTACTTCATATCTTATAAATATATATCTTTTTTTTAAAACTGTACTTGCAGGTCATATAATATTAATGAAACTTAATGCCACTTAAGTGACGTAAAGAGAAACACTTTCATGACTATGTTTATGCACTTTGTAATAATGTCAAATGAAAAGGTTTACTTTAAAGTGCATTTTAATGGTTTTTATCATGTTTTGTCATGCTTTAAAGAAGTACACTTTATTTGATGTTGACTAGCGTACTAAAGCACATGTAAAATATTTATATTTATAATTAATAATTATAGTTTTAACTGTAGTGTGTTATTCAATATTACATTTAAAGTTAGTATTTTAAATTTAAAATTGCAACTTCGTCTTTATAAATAAATGTAAACGTGTTTAAATACACAACGTACATGATTGATAGAAATAACATTAAAGTGTATTTTAGTTTCTTATAAATGCTTGTCAGCACATTCAGTCTCATAAAAAGGCACAAAAGCTGTCACTGTGACGGTAATCTTTAAAAGGTACACATTTGTACCTCATTTACTTGCATTTTAGCCTCAAAAGTGCATATTTA